>NW_025727728.1:0-100543 GCF_021461385.2 Schistocerca piceifrons
GAAGTGAAGCATCGGAATCTATAACTAGTGTCACAGGAATGGTTCAAAACATAGACAGTAAGAAGAGTCAGTTTTCTTGTACTTAAGTCGGCATTGTGCCTTTTCTATTTAATTCCGATGCAACTTCAGTGTTTCATCGTCAATAAGAAGGTCAGAGGGATACAGTAAACCTGAAGTGAAGCAACGGAATCTACAACTAGTGTCACAGGAATGGTTCAAAACATAGACACTAAGATGAGCCAGCCTTCTTGTACTTTAGTCGGCATTGTGCCTTTTGTATTTAATTCGGATGCAATTTCTGTGTTTCATCGTCAATAAGAAAGTCAGAGGGATACACTGAACCTGAAGTGAAGCATGGGAATCTATAACTAGTGTCACAGGAATGGTTCAAAACATAGACAGTAAGAAGAGTCAGCTTTCTTGTACTTAAGTCGGCATTTTGTCTTTGTATTGAATTCGGATGCAATTTCTGTGTTTCATCGTCAATAAGGAGGTCAGGAAGATACAGTAAACCTGAAGTGAAGCATCGGAATCTATAACTTGTGTCACAGGAATGGTTTAAAACATAGACAGTAAGAAGGGTCAGTTTTCTTGTACATAAGTTGGCATTGTGCCTGTTGTATTGAATTTCGATGCAATTTCTGTGTTTCATCGACAATAAGAAGGTCAGAGGGATACAGTAAACCTGAAGTGAAGCATCGGAGTCTATAACTAGTGTCACAGGAATGGTTCAAAACATAGACTGTAAGAAGAGTCAGTTTTCTTGTACTTAAGTCGGCATTGTGCCTTTTGTATTGAATTCCGATGCAATTTCTGTGTTTCATCGTCAATAAGAAGGTCAGAGAGATACAGTAAACCTGAAGTGAACCATCGGAATTTATAACTAGTGTCACAGGAATGGTTGAAAACATAGACAGTAGGAAGAGTCAGTTTTCTTGTACTTAAATCTACATTGTGCCTTTTCTACTTTATTCCGATGCTACTTCTGTGTTTCGTCGTCAATAAGAAGGTCAGAGGAATACAGTAAACCTGAAGTGAAACATCGGAATCTATAACTAGTGTCACAGGAATGGTTCAAAACGTTGACATTAAGAAGAGTCAGTTTTCTTGTACTTAAGTCGGCATTGTGCCTTTTGTATTGAATTCCAATGCAATTTCTGTGTTTCATCGTCAATGAGAAGGTCAGAGGGTTACAGTAAACCTGACGTGAAGCATCGGAATCAATAACTAGTGTCACAGGAATGGGTCAATGCATAGACAGTAAGAAGAGTCAGTTTCCTTGTACTTAAGACGGCATTGTGCCTTTTGTATTGAATTCCGATGCAATTTCTGTGTTTCATCGTCAATAAGAAGGTCAGAGGGATACAGTAAATCTGATGCAAAACATCGGAATTCATAACTAGTCTCACAGGAATGGTTCAAAAGCATACACAGTAAGAAGAGTCAGTTTTCTTGTACTTAAGTCTACATTGTGTCTTTTCTACTTTATTCCGATGCAATTTCTGTGTTTCATCGTCAATAAGAAGGTCAGAGGGATACAGTGAACCTGAAGTGAAGCATGGGAATCTATAACTAGTGTCACAGGAATGGTTCAAAACATAGACAGTAAGAAGAGTCAGTTTTCTTCTACTGAAGTCGGCATTGTGCCTTTTGTATTTAATTCCGATGCAATTTCTGTGTTTCATCGTCAATAAGATGGTCAGAGAGATACAGTAAACCAGAAGTGAAGCATCGGAATCTATAACTAGTGTCACAGGAATGGTTTAAAGCATTGACAGTAAGAAGAGTCAGTTTTCTTGTACATAAGTCGGCATTGTGCCTTTTGTATTGAATCGCGATGCAATTTCTGTGTTTCATCGACAATAAGAAGGTCAGAGGGATACAGTAAACCTGAAGTGAAGCATCGTAACCTATAACTAGTGTCACAGGAATGGTGCAAAACATAGACAGTAAGAAGAGCCTGTCTTCTTGTACTTAAGTCGGCATTGTGCCTATTGTATTTAATTCCGATGCAATTTCTGTGCTTCATCGTCAATAAGAAAGTCCGAGGGATACAGTAAACCTGAAGTGAAGAATCGAAATCTATAACTAGTGTCACAGGAATGGTTCAAGACATAGACAGTAAGAAGAGTCAGTTTTCTTGCACTTAAGTCGGCATAGTGCCTTTTGTATATAATTCCGATGCAATTTCTGTGTTTCATCGTCAATAAGAATGTCAGAGGGTTACAGTAAATCTGATGCGAAACATCGGAATTTATAACTAGTCTCACGGGAATGGTTCAAAACATAGAGAGTAAGAAGAGTCAGTTTTCTTGTACTTAAGTCTACATTGTGTCTTTTCTACTTAATTCCGATGCAATTTCTGTGTTTCATCGTCAATAAGAAGGTCAGAGGGATACAGTGAACCTGAAGTGAAGCATGGGAATCTATAACTAGTGTCACAGGAATGGTTCAAAATATAGACAGTAAGAAGAGTCAGTTTTCTTGTACTTAAGTCGGCATTGTGCCTTTTGTATTTAATTCCGATGCAATTTCTGTGGTTCATCGTCAATAAGGAGGTCAGGAAGTTACAGTGAACCTGAAGTGAAGCATGGGAATCTATAACTAGTGTCACAGGAATGGTTCAAAACATAGACAGTAAGAAGAGTCAGTTTTCTTGTACTTAAGTCGGCATTGTGCCTTTTGTATTGAATTCCGATGCAATTTCTGTGTTTCATCGTCAATAAGAAGGTCTGAGGGATACAGTAAACATGAAGTGAAACATCGGAATTTATAACTAGTGTCACAGGAATGGTTCCAAGCATAGACAGTAAGAAGAGTCAGTTTTCTTGTACTTAGGTCTACATTGTGCCTTTTCTACTTAATTCCGAAGCAATTTCTGCGTTTCATCGTCAATAAGAAGGTCAGAGGGATACAGTAAACCTGAAGTGAAGCATCGGAATCTATAACTAGTGTCACACGAATGGTTCAAAACATAGACTGTAAGAAGAGTCAGTTTTCTTGTACTTAAGTCGGCGTTGGGCCTTTTGTATTTAATTCCGATGCAATTTCTGTGTTTCATCGTCAATGAGAACGTCTGAGAACTACAGTAATCCTGAAGTGAAGCATCGGAATCTATAACTAGTGTCACAGGAATGGTTCAAAACATAGACAGTTAGAAGAGTCAGTTTTCTTGTACTTAAGTCGGCATTGTGCCTTTTGTGTTGATATTCGATGCAATTTCTGTGTTTCATCGTCAATAAGAAGGTCCGAGGGATACAGTAAACCTGAAGTGAAGCATCGGAATCTATAACTAGTGTCACAGGAATGGTTCAAAACATAGACAGTAAGAAGAGCCAGTTTTCATGTACTTAAGTCGGCATTGTGCCTTTTGTATTTAATTCCGATGCAATTTCTGTGTTTCATCGTCAACAAGAAGCTCAGAGTGATACAGTAAACCTGAAGTGAAACATCGGAATCTATAACTAGTGTCACAGGAATGGTTCAAATCATAGACAGTAAGAAGAGTCAGTTTCCTTGTACTTAAGTCTACATTGTGCCTTTTCTACTTAATTCCGATGCTATTTCTGTGTTTCGTCGTCAATAAGAAGGTCAGAGGAATACAGTAAACCTGAATTGAAACATCGGAATCTATAACTAGTGTCACAGGAATGGCTCAAAGCATACAAATTATGAAGAGTCACTTTCCTTGTACTTAAGTCGGCATTGTGCCTTTTGTGTTGAATTCCAATGCAATTTCTGTGTTTCATCGTCAATAAGAAGGTCAGAGGGATACAGTAAACCTGAAGTGAAGCATCGGAATCTATAACTAGAGTCACAAAAATGGTTCAAAACATAGACAGTAAGAAGGGTCAGTCTTCTTGTACTTAAGTCGGCAATGCACCTTTTCTAATTAATTCCGATGCAATTTCTGTGTTTCATCGTCAATAAGAAGGTCAGAGGGACACAGTAAACCATAAGTGAAGCATCGGAATCTATAACTAGTGTCACAGGAGTGGTTCAAATCATAGACAGTAAGAAGAGTCAGTTTTCTTGTACTTAAGTCGGCATTGTGCCTTTTGTATTGAATTTCGATGCAATTTCTGCGTTTCATCGACAATAAGAAGGTCAGAGGGATACAGTAAACCTGAAGTGAAGCATCGGAATCTATAACTAGAGTCACAAAAATGGTTCAAAGCATAGACAGTAAGAAGGGTCAGTTTTCTTGTACTTAAGTCGGCAATGCGCCTTTTCTATTTAATTCCGATGCAACTTCAGTGTTTCATCGTCAATAAGAAGGTCAGAGGTATACAGTAAACCTGAAGTGAAGCAACGGAACCTATAACTAGTGCCACAGGAATGGTTCAAAACATAGACAGTAAGATGAGCCAGCCTTCATGTACTTTAGTCGGCATTGTGCCTTTTGTATTTAATTCGGATGAAATTTCTGTGTTTCATCGTCAATAAGGAGGTCAGAGGGATACAGTGAACCTGAAGTAAAGCATCGTAACCTATAACTAGTGTCACAGGAATGGTGCAAACCATAGACAGTAAGAAGAGTCTGTCTTCTTGTACTTAAGTCGGCGTTGTGCCTATTGTATTTAATTCCGATGCAATTTCCGTGCTTCATCGTCAATAAGAAAGTCCGAGGGATCAGTAAACCTGAAGTGAAGCATCGGAATCTATAACTAGTGTCACAGGAATGGTTCAAGACATAGACAGTAAAAAGAGTCAGTTTTCTTGTACTTAAGTCAGCATTGTGCCTTTTGTATTGAATTCCGATGCACTTTCTGTGTTTTATCGTCAATACGAAGGTCCGAGGGATACAGTAAACCTGAAGTGAAGCATCGGAATCTATAACTAGTGTCACAGGAATGGTTCAAAACATAGACAGTAAGAAGAGTCAGGTTTCTTGTACTTAAGTCGGCATTGTGCCTTTTGTATTGAATTCCGATGCAATTTCTGTGTTTCATCGTCAATAAGAAGGTCTGAGGGATACAGTAAACCTGAAGTGAAACATCGGAATTTATAACTAGTGTCACAGGAATGGTTCCAAGCATAGACAGTAAGAAGAGTCAGTTTTCTTGTACTTAGGTCTACATTGTGCCTTTTCTACTTAATTCCGAAGCAATTTCTGCGTTTCATCGTCAATAAGAAGGTCAGAGGGATACAGTAAACCTGAAGTGAAGCATCGGAATCTATAACTAGTGTCACACGAATGGTTCAAAACATAGACAGTAAGAAGAGTCAGTTTTCTTGTACTTAAGTCGGCGTTGGGCCTTTTGTATTCAATTCCGATGCAATTTCTGTGTTTCATCGTCAATGAGAAGGTCTGAGAACTACAGTAATCCTGAAGTGAAGCATCGGAATCTATAACTAGTGTCACAGGAATGGTTCAAAACATAGACAGTTAGAAGAGTCAGTTTTCTTGCACTTAAGTCGGCATTGTGCCTTTTGTATTGAAATTCGATGCAATTTCTGTGTTTCATCGTCAATAAGAAGGTCCGAGGGATACAGTAAACCTGAAGTGAAGCATCGGAATCTATAACTAGTGTCACAGGAATGGTTCAAAACATAGACAGTAAGAAGAGCCAGTTTTCTTGTACTTAAGTCGGCATTGTGCCTTTTGTATTTAATTCCGATGCAATTTCTGTGTTTCATCGTCAACAAGAAGCTCAGAGTGATACAGTAAACCTGATGTGAAACATCGGAATCTATAACTAGTGTCACAGGAACGGTTCAAATCATAGACAGTAAGAAGAGTCAGTTTCCTTGTACTTAAGTCTACACTATGCCTTTTCTACTTAATTCCGATGCTATTTCTGTGTTTCGTCGTCAATAAGAAGGTCAGAGGAATACAGTAAACCTGAATTGAAACATCGGAATCTATAACTAGTGTCACAGGAATGGCTCAAAGCATACAAATTATGAAGAGTCACTTTCCTTGTACTTAAGTCGGCATTGTGCCTTTTGTGTTGAATTCCGATGCAATTTCTGTGTTTCATCGTCAATAAGAAGGTCAGAGTGATACAGTAAATCTGATGCAAAACATCGGAATTCATAACTAGTCTCACAGGAATGGTTCAAAAGCATACACAGTAAGAAGAGTCAGTTTTCTTGTACTTAAGTCGGCATTGTGCCTTTTGTATTTAATTCCGATGCAATTTCTGTGTTTCATCGTCAATAAGAAGGTCAGAGAGATACAGTAAACCTGAAGTGAAGCATCGGAATCTATAACTAGTGTCACAGGAATGGTTTAAAGCATTGACAGTAAGAAGAGTCAGTTTTCTTGTACATAAGTCGGCATTGTGCCTTTTGTATTGAATCTCGATGCAATTTCTGTGTTTCATCGACAATAAGAAGGTCAGAGGGATACAGTAAACCTGAAGTGAAGCATCGTAACCTATAACTAGTGTCACAGGAATGGTGCAAAACATAGACAGTAAGAAGAGTCTGTCTTCTTGTACTTAAGTCGGCATTGTGCCTATTGTATTTAATTCCGATGCAATTTCTGTGCTTCATCGTCAATAAGAAAGTCCGAGGGATACAGTAAACCTGAAGTGAAGAATCGAAATCTATAACTAGTGTCACAGGAATGGTTCAAGACATAGACAGTAAGAAGAGTCAGTTTTCTTGCACTTAAGTCGGCATAGTGCCTTTTGTATTTAATTCCGATGCAATTTCTGTGTTTCATCGTCAATAAGAATGTCAGAGGGTTACAGTAAATCTGATGCGAAACATCGGAATTTATAACTAGTCTCACGGGAATGGTTCAAAACATAGACAGTAAGAAGAGTCACTTTTCTTGTACTTAAGTCTACATTGTGTCTTTTCTACTTAATTCCGATGCAATTTCTGTGTTTCATCGTCAATAAGAAGGTCAGAGGGATACAGTGAACCTGAAGTGAAGCATGGGAATCTATAACTAGTGTCACAGGAATGGTTCAAAGTATAGACAGTAAGAAGAGTCAGTTTTCTTGTACTTAAGTCGGCATTGTGCCTTTTGTATTTAATTCCGATGCAATTTCTGTGTTTCATCGTCAATAAGGAGGTCAGGAAGATACAGTAAACCTGAAGTGAAGCATCGGAATCTATAACTTGTGTCACAGGAATGGTTTAAAACATAGACAGTAAGAAGGGTCAGTTTTCTTGTACATAAGTCGGCATTGTGCCTTTTCTATTTAATTCCGATGCAACTTCAGTGTTTCATCGTCAATAAGAAGGTCAGAGGTATACAGTAAACCTGAAGTGAAGCAACGGAATCCATAACTAGTGTCACAGGAATGGTTCAAAACATAGACAGTAAGATGAGCCAGCCTTCTTGTACTTTAGTCGGCATTGTGCCTTTTGTATTTAATTCGGATGAAATTTCTGTGTTTCATCGTCAATAAGGAGGTCAGAGGGATACAGTGAACCTGAAGTAAAGCATCGTAACCTATAACTAGTGTCACAGGAATGGTGCAAACCATAGACAGTAAGAAGAGTCTGTCTTCTTGTACTTAAGTCGGCATTGTGCCTATTGTATTTAATTCCGATGCAATTTCTGTGCTTCATCGTCAATAAGAAAGTCCGAGGGATCAGTAAACCTGAAGTGAAGCATCGGAATCTATAACTAGTGTCACAGGAATGGTTCAAGACATAGACAGTAAAAAGAGTCAGTTTTCTTGTACTTAAGTCAGCATTGTGCCTTTTGTATTGAATTCCGATGCACTTTCTGTGTTTTATCGTCAATAAGAAGGTCAGAGGGATTCAGTAAACCTGAAGTGAAGTATCGGTATCTATAACTAGTGTCACAGGAATGGCTCAAATCATAGACAGTAAGAAGAGTCAGTTTTTTTGTACTTAAGTCGGCATTGTGCCTTTTGTATTGAATTCCGATGCAATTTCTGTGTTTCATCGTCAATACGAAGGTCCGAGGGATACAGTAAACCTGAAGTGAAGCTTCGGAATCTATAACTAGTGTCACAGGAATGGTTCAAAACATAGACAGTAAGAAGAGTCAGTTTTCTTGTACTTAAGTCGGCATTGTGCCTTTTGTATTGAATTCCGATGCAATTTCTGTGTTTCATCGTCAATAAGAAGGTCTGAGGGATGCAGTAAACCTGAAGTGAAACATCGGAATTTATAACTAGTGTCACAGGAATGGTTCCAAGCATAGACAGTAAGAAGAGTCAGTTTTCTTGTATTAGGTCTACATTGTGCCTTTTCTACTTAATTCCGAAGCAATTTCTGCGTTTCATCGTCAATAAGAAGGTCAGAGGGATACAGTAAACCTGAAGTGAAGCATCGGAATCTATAACTAGTGTCACACGAATGGTTCAAAACATAGACAGTAAGAAGAGTCAGTTTTCTTGTACTTAAGTCGGCGTTGGGCCTTTTGTATTTAATTCCGATGCAATTTCTGTGTTTCATCGTCAATGAGAAGGTCTGAGAACTACAGTAATCCTGAAGTGAAGCATCGGAATCTATAACTAGTGTCACAGGAATGGTTCAAAACATAGACAGTTAGAAGAGTCAGTTTTCTTGTACTTAAGTCGGCATTGTGCCTTTTGTATTGATATTCGATGCAATTTCTGTGTTTCATCGTCAATAAGAAGGTCCGAGGGATACAGTAAACCTGAAGTGAAGCATCGGAATCTATAACTAGTGTCACAGGAATGGTTCAAAACATAGACAGTAAGAAGAGCCAGTTTTCTTGTACTTAAGTCGGCATTGTGCCTTTTGTATTTAATTCCGATGCAATTTCTGTGTATCATCGTCAACAAGAAGCTCAGAGTGATACAGTAAACCTGAAGTGAAACATCGGAATCTATAACTAGTGTCACAGGAATGGTTCAAATCATAGACAGTAAGAAGAGTCAGTTTCCTTGTACTTAAGTCTACATTGTGCCTTTTCTACTTAATTCCGATGCTATTTCTGTGTTTCGTCGTCAATAAGAAGGTCAGAGGAATACAGTAAACCTGAATTGAAACATCGGAATCTATAACTAGTGTCACAGGAATGGCTCAAAGCATACAAATTATGAAGAGTCACTTTCCTTGTACTTAAGTCGGCATTGTGCCTTTTGTGTTAAATTCCAATGCAATTTCTGTGTTTCATCGTCAATAAGAAGGTCAGAGGGATACAGTAAACCTGAAGTGAAGCATCGGAATCTATAACTAGAGTCACAAAAATGGTTCAAAACATAGACACTAAGAAGGGTCAGTCTTCTTGTACTTGAGTCGGCAATGCACCTTTTCTATTTTATTCCGATGCAATTTCTGTGTTTCATCGTCAATAAGAAGGTCAGAGGGACACAGTAAACCATAAGTGAAGCATCGGAATCTATAACTAGTGTCACAGGAGTGGTTCAAAACATAGACAGTAAGAAGAGTCAGTATTCTTGTTCTTAAGTCGGCATTGTGCCTTTTGTATTTAATTCCGATGCAATATCTTTGTTTTATCGTCAATAAGAAGGTCAGAGAGATACAGTAAACCTGAACTGAAGCATCGGAAACTATAACTAGTGTCACAGGAATGGTTCAAAACATAGACAGTAGGAAGAGTCAGTTTTCTTGTACTTAAGTCGGCATTGTGCCTTTTGTATTGAATTCCGATGCAATTTCTGTGTTTCATCGTCAATAAGAAGCTCAGAGGGATACAGTAGACCTGAAGTGAAGCATCGTAATCTATAACTAGTGTCACAGGAATGGTTCAAAACATAGACAGTAAGAAGAGTCAGTTTTCTTGTACTTAAGTCGGCATTGTGAGTTTTGTATTGAATTTCGATGCAATTTCTGCGTTTCTTCGACAATAAGAAGGTCAGAGGGATACAGTAAACCTGAAGTGAAGCATCGGAATCTATAACTAGAGTCACAAAAATGGTTCAAAGCATAGACAGTAAGAAGGGTCAGTTTTCTTGTACTTAAGTCGGCATTGTGCCTTTTCTATTTAATTCCGATGCAACTTCAGTGTTTCATCGTCAATAAGAATGTCAGAGGTATACAGTAAACCTGAAGTGAAGCAACGGAATCTATAACTAGTGTCACAGGAATGGTTCAAAACATAGACAGTAAGATGAGCCAGCCTTCATGTACTTTAGTCGGCATTGTGCCTTTTGTATTTAATTCGGATGAAATTTCTGTGTTTCATCGTCAATAAGGAGGTCAGAGGGATACAGTGAACCTGAAGTAAAGCATCGTAACCTATAACTAGTGTCACAGGAATGGTGCAAACCATAGACAGTAAGAAGAGTCTGTCTTCTTGTACTTAAGTCGGCATTGTGCCTATTGTATTTAATTCCGGTGCAATTTCTGTGCTTCATCGTCAGTAAGAAAGTCCGAGGGTTCAGTAAACCTGAAGTGAAGCATCGGAATCCATAATTAGTGTCACAGGAATGGTTCAAGACATAGACAGTAAAAAGAGTCAGTTTTCTTGTACTTAAGTCAGCATTGTGCCTTTTGTATTGAATTCCGATGCACTTTCTGTGTTTTATCGTCAATACGAAGGTCCGAGGGATACAGTAAACCTGAAGTGAAGCATCGGAATCTATAACTAGTGTCACAGGAATGGTTCAAAACATAGACAGTAAGAAGAGTCAGGTTTCTTGTACTTAAGTCGGCATTGTGCCTTTTGTATTGAATTCCGATGCAATTTCTGTGTTTCATCGTCAATAAGAAGGTCTGAGGGATACAGTAACCTGAAGTGAAACATCGGAATTTATAACTAGTATCACAGGAATGGTTCCAAGCATAGACAGTAAGAAGAGTCAGTTTTCTTGTACTTAGGTCTACATTGTGCCTTTTCTACTTAATTCCGAAGCAATTTCTGCGTTTCATCGTCAATAAGAAGGTCAGAGGGATACAGTAAACCTGAAGTGAAGCATCGGAATCTATAACTAGTGTCACACGAATGGTTCAAAACATAGACAGTAAGAAGAGTCAGTTTTCTTGTACTTAAGTCAGCGTTGGGCCTTTTGTATTTAATTCCGATGCAATTTCTGTGTTTCATCGTCAATGAGAAGGTCTGAGAACTACAGTAATCCTGAAGTGAAGCATCGGAATCTATAACTAGTGTCACAGGAATGGTTCAAAACATAGACAGTTAGAAGAGTCAGTTTTCTTGCACTTAAGTCGGCATTGTGCCTTTTGTATTGAAATTCGATGCAATTTCTGTGTTTCATCGTCAATAAGAAGGTCCGAGGGATACAGTAAACCTGAAGTGAAGCATCGGAATCTATAACTAGTGTCACAGGAATGGTTCAAAACATAGACAGTAAGAAGAGCCAGTTTTCTTGTACTTAAGTCGGCATTGTGCCTTTTGTATTTAATTCCGATGCAATTTCTGTGTTTCATCGTCAACAAGAAGCTCAGAGTGATACAGTAAACCTGAAGTGAAACATCGGAATCTATAACTAGTGTCACAGGAACGGTTCAAATCATAGACAGTAAGAAGAGTCAGTTTCCTTGTACTTAAGTCTACACTATGCCTTTTCTACTTAATTCCGATGCTATTTCTGTGTTTCGTCGTCAATAAGAAGGTCAGAGGAATACAGTAAACCTGAATTGAAACATCGGAATCTATAACTAGTGTCACAGGAATGGCTCAAAGCATACAAATTATGAAGAGTCACTTTCCTTGTACTTAAGTCGGCATTGTGCCTTTTGTGTTGAATTCCAATGCAATTTCTGTGTTTCATCGTCAATAAGAAGGTCAGAGGGATACAGTAAACCTGAAGTGAAGCATCGGAATCTATAACTAGAGTCTCAAAAATGGTTCAAAACATAGACAGTAAGAAGGGTCAGTCTTCTTGTACTTAAGTCGGCAACGCAATTTCTGTGTTTCATCGTCAATAAGAAGGTCAGAGGGACACAGTAAACCATACGTGAAGCATCGGAATCTATAACTAGTGTCACAGGAGTGGTTCAAAACATAGACAGGAAGATGAGTCAGTATTCTTGTTCTAAAGTCGGCATTGTGCCTTTTGTATTTAATTCCGATGCAATATCTTTGTTTCATCGTCAATAAGAAGGTCAGAGAGATACAGTAAACCTGAACTGAAGCATCGGAAACTATAACTAGTGTCACAGGAATTGTTCAAAACATAGACAGTCAGATGAGTCAGTTTTCTTGTACTTAAGTCTACATTGTTCCTTTTCTACTTAATTCCGATGCAATTTCTGTGTTTCATCGTCAATAAGAAGGTCAGAGAGATACAGTAAACATGAAGTGAATCATCGGAATCTATAACTAGTGTCACAGGAATGGTTAAAAACACAGACAGTAAGAAGAGTCAGTTTTCTTGTACTTAAGTCGGCATTGTGCCTTTTGTATTGAATTCCGATGCAATTTCTGTGTTTCATCGTCAATAAGAAGCTCAGAGGGATACAGTAAACCTGAAGTGAAACATCGGAATCTATAACTAGTGTCACAGGAGTGGTTCAAAACATAGACAGTAAGAAGAGTCAGTTTTCTTGTACTTAAGTCTACATTGTGCTTTTTCTACTTAATTCCGATGCTATTTCTGTGTTTCGTCGTCAATAAGAAGGTCAGAGGGATACAGTGAACCTGAAGTGAAGCATCGGAATCTACAACTAGTGTCACAGGAATGGTTCAAAGCATAGACAGTAAGAAGAGTCAGTTTTCTTGTAGTTAAGTCGGCATTATGCCTTTTGTATTTAATTCCGATGAAATTTCTGTGTTTCATCGTCAATAAGAAGGCCAGAGGGATACAGTAAACCTGAAGTGAAGCATCGGAATCTATAACTAGTGTCACAGGAATGGTTCAATTCATAGACTGTAAGAAGAGTCAGTTTTCTTGTACTTAAGTCGGCATTGTGCCTTTTGTATTTAATTCCGATGCAATTTCTGTGTTTCATCGTCAATAAGAAGGTCAGAGGGTTACAGTAAAGCTGAAGTGAAGCATCGGAATCAATAACTAGTGTCACAGGAATGGTTCAAAACATAGACAGTAAGAAGAGTCAGTTTTCTTGTACTTAAGTCGGCATTGTGCCTTTTGTATTGAATTAAGATGCAATTTCTGTGTTTCATCGTCAATAAGAAGGTCCGAGGGATACAGTAAACCTGGAGTGAAGCATCGGAATCTATAACTAGTGTCACAGGAATGGTTCAAAGCATAGACAGTAAGAAGAGTCAGTTTACTTCTTCTTAAGTCGGCATTGTGCCTTTTGTACTGCATTCCGATGCAATTTCTGTGTTTCATCGTCAATAAGAAGGTCAGTTGGATACAGTAAACCTGAAGTGAAGCATCGGAATCTATAACTAGTGTCACAGGAATGGTTCAATTCATAGACAGTAAGAAGAGTCTGTTTTCTTGTACTTAAGTCTACATTGTGCCTTTTCTAGTTAATTCCGATGCTATTTCTGTGTGTCGTCGTCAATAAGAAGGTCAGAGGAATACAGTAAACCTGAAGTGAAACATCGGAATCTATGACTAGTGTCACAGGAATGGTTCCAAGCATACATATTATGAAGAGTCAGTTTTCTTGTACTTAAGTCGGCATTGTGCCTTTTTTATTGAATTCCAATGCAATTTCTGTGTTTCATCGTCAATAAGAAGGTCAGAGGGATACAGTAAACCTGAAGTGAAGCATCGGAATCTATAACTAGTGTTACAGGAATGGTTCAAAACATTGGCAGTAAGATGAGTCAGTTTTCTTGTACTTAAGTCTACATTTTGCATTTTCTACTTAATTTCGATGCTATTTCTGCGTTTCGTCGTCAATAAGAGGGACAGAGGAATACAGTAAACCTGAAGTGAAACATCGGAATCTATAACTAGTGTCACAGGAATGGTTCAAAACATAGACAGTAAGATGAGTCAGTTTTCTTGTACTTAAGTCGGCATTGTGCCTTTTGTATTTAATTCCGATGCAATTTCTGTGTTTCATCGTCAATAAGAAGGTCAGAGAGATACAGTAAACATGAAGTGAAGCATCGGAATCTATAACTAGTGTCACAGGAATGGTTTAAAGCATAGACAGTAAGAAGAGTCAGTTTTCTTGTACATAAGTCGGCATTGTGCCTTTTGTATTGAATCTCGATGCAATTTCTGTGTTTCATCGACAATAAGAAGGTCAGAGGGATACAGTAAACCTCAAGTGAAGCATCGGAATCTATAACTAGTGTCACAGGAATTGTTCAAAACATGGACAGTAAGAAGAGTCACTTTTCTTGTACTTAAGTCGGCATTGTGCCTTTTTTATTTAATTCCGATGCAACTTCAGTGTTTCATCGTCAATAAGAAGGTCAGAGGGATACAGTAAACCTGAAGTGAAGCAACGGAATCTATAACTAGTGTCACAGGAATGGTTCAAAACATAGACAGTAAGATGAGCCAGCCTTCTTGTACTTTAGTCGGCATTGTGCCTTTTGTATTTAATTCGGATGCAATTTCTGTGTTTCATCGTCAATAAGAAGGTCAGAGGGATACAGTGAACCAGAAGTGAAGCATGGGAATCTAGAACTAGTGTCACAGGATTGGTTCAAAACATAGACAGTAAGAAGAGTCAGTTTTCTTGTACTTAAGTCGGCATTGTGCCTTTTATATTTAATTCCGATGCAATTTCTGTGTTTCATCGTCAATAAGGAGGTCAGGAAGATACAGTAAACCTGAAGTGAAGCATCGGAATCTATAACTTGTGTCACAAAAATGGTTTAAAACATAGACAGTAAGAAGGGTCAGTTTTCTTGAACATAAGTCGGCATTGTGCCTTTTGTATTGAATTTCGATGCAATTTCTGTGTTTCATCGACAATAAGAAGGTCAGAGGGATACAGTAAACCTCAAGTGAAGCATCGGAATCTATAACTAGTGTCACAGGAATGGTTCAAAACATAGACAGTAAGAAGAGTCAGTTTTCTTGTACTTAAGTCGCCATTGTGCCTTTTGTATTGAATTCCGATGCAATTTCTGTGTTTCATCGTCAATAAGTAGGTCAGAGAGATACAGCAAACCTGATGTGAAACATCGTAATTTATAACTAGTGTCACAGGAATGGTTGAAAACATAGACAGTAGGAAGAGTCAGTTTTCTTGTACTTAAGTCTACATTGTGCCTTTCCTACTTTATTCCGATTCTACTTCTGTGTTTCGTCGTCAATAAGAAGGTCAGAGGAATACAGTAAACCTGAAGTGAAGCATCGGAATCTATAACTAGTGTCACAGGAATGGTTCAAAGCGTAGACATTAAGAAGAGTCAGTTTTCTTGTACTTAAGTCGGCATTGTGCCTTTTGTATTGAATTTCGATGCAATATCTGTGTTTCATCGACAATAAGAAGGTCAGAGGGATACAGTAAACCTGAAGTGAAGCATCGGAATCTATAACTAGTGTCACAGGAATGGTTCAAAACATAGACAGTAAGAAGAGTCAGTTTTCTTGTACTTAAGTCGGCATTGTGCCTTTTGTATTGAATTCCAATGCAATTTCTGTGTTTCATCGTCAATAAGAAGGTCAGAGAGATACAGTAAACCTGAAGTGAAACATCGGAATTTATAACTAGTGTCACAGGAATGGTTGAAAACATAGACAGTAGGAAGAGTCAGTTTTCTTGTACTTAAGTCTACATTGTGCCTTTTCTACTTTAATCCGATGCTACTTCTGTGTTTCGTCGTCAATAAGAAGGTCAGAGGAATACAGTAAGCCTGAAGTGAAACATCGGAATCTGTAACTAGTGTCACAGGAATGGTTCAAAGCGTAGAGATTAAGAAGAGTCAGTTTTCTTGTACTTAAGTCGGCATTGTGCCTTTTGTATTGAATTCCAATGCAATTTCTGTGTTTCATCGTCAAGGAGAAGGTCAGAGGGATACAGTAAACCTGAAGTGAAGCATCGGAATCTATAACTAGAGTCACAAAAATGGTTCAAACATAGACAGTAAGAAGAGTCAGTTTTCTTGTACTTAAGTCGGCATTGCGACTTTTCTATTTAATTCCGATGCAATTTGAGTGTTTCATCGTCAATAAGAAGGTCAGAGGGTTACAGTAAACCTGATGTGAAGCATCGGAATCAATAACTAGTGTCACAGGAATGGTTCAATGCATAGACAGTAAAAAGAGTCAGTTTCGTTGTACTGAAGACGGCATTGTGCCTTTTGTATTGAATTCCGATGCAATTTCTGTGTTTCATCGTCAATAAGAAGGTCAGAGGGATACAGTAAATCTGATGCGAAACATCGGAATTCATAACAAGTCTCACAGGAATGGTTCAAAAGCATAAACAGTAAGAAGAGTCAGTTTTCTTGTACTTAAGTCTACATTGTGTCTTTTCTACTTAATTCCGATGCAATTTCTGTGTTTCATCGTCCATAAGAAGGCCAGAGGGATACAGTGAACCTGAAGTGAAGCATGGGAATCTATAACTAGTGTCACAGGAATGGTTCAAAACATAGACAGTAAGAAGAGTCAGTTTTCTTGTACTTAAGTCGGCATTGTGCCTTTTGTATTTAATTCCGATGCAATTTCTGTGTTTCATCGTCAATAAGAAGGTCAGAGAGATACAGTAAACCTGAAGTGAAGCATCGGAATCTATAACTAGTGTCACAGGAATGGTTTAAAGCATAGACAGTAAGAAGAGTCAGTTTTCTTGTACATAAGTCGGCATTGTGCCTTTTGTATTTAATTCCGATGCAATTTCTGTGTTTCATCGTCAAAAGAAGGTTACAGGGATACAGTAAACCTGAAGTGATGCATCGGAAACTATAACAAGTGTCACAGGAATGGTTCAAAACATGGACAGTAAGAAGAGTCACTTTTCTTGTACTTAAGTCGGCATTGTGCCTTTTCTATTTAATTCCGATGCAACTTCAGTGTTTCGTCGTCAATAAGAAGGTCAGAGGAATACAGTAAACCTGAAGTGAAGCAACGGAATCTATAACTAGTGTCACAGGAATGGTTCAAAACATAGACAGTAAGATGAGCCAGCCTTCTTGTACTTTAGTCGGCATTGTGCCTTTTGTATTTAATTCGGATGCAATTTCTGTGTTTCATCGTCAATAAGAAGGTCAGAGGGATACAGTGAACCTGAAGTGAAGCATGGGAATCTATAACTAGTGTCACAGGAATGGTTCAAACATAGACAGTAAGAAGAGTCAGTTTTCTTGTACTTAAGTCGGCATTGTGCCTTTTATATTTAATTCCGATGCAAATTCTGTGTTTCATCGTCAATAAGGAGGTCAGGAAGATACAGTAAACCTGAAGTGAAGCATCGGAATCTATAACTTGTGTCACAGGAATGGTTTAAAACATAGACAGTAAGAAGGGTCAGTTTTCTTGAACATAAGTCGGCATTGCGCCTTTTGTATTGAATTTCGATGCAATTTCTGTGTTTCATCGACAATAAGAAGGTCAGAATGATACAGTAAACCTGAAGTGATGCATCGGAATCTATAACTAGTGTCACAGGAATGGTTCAAAACATAGACAGTAAGATGAGTCAGTTTTCTTGTACTTAAGTCGGCATTGTGCCTTTTGTATTGAATTCCGATGCAATTTCTGTGTTTCATCGTCAATAAGAAGGTCAGAGAGATACAGCAAACCTGAAGTGAAACATCGTAATTTATAACTAGTGTCACAGGAATGGTTGAAAACATAGACAGTAGGAAGAGTCAGTTTTCTTGTACTTAATTCTACATTGTGCCTTTTCTACTTAATTCCGATGCAATTTCTGTGTTTCATCGTCAATAAGAAGGTCAGAGAGATACAGCAAACCTGAAATGAAACATCGTAATTTATAACTAGTGTCACAGGAATGGTTGAAAACATAGACAGTAGGAAGAGTCAGTTTTCTTGTACTTAAGTCTACATTGTGCCTTTCCTACTTTATTCCGATGCTACTTCTGTGTTTCGTCGTCAATAAGAAGGTCAGAGGAATACAGTAAACCTGAAGTGAAACATCGGAATCTATAACTAGTGTCACAGGAATGGTTCAAAGCGTAGACATTAAGAAGAGTCAGTTTTCTTGTACTTAAGTCGGCATTGTGCCTTTTGTATTGAATTTCGATGCAATATCTGTGTTTCATCGACAATAAGAAGGTCAGAGGGATACAGTAAACCTGAAGTGAAGCATCGGAATCTATAACTAGTGTCACAGGAATGGTTCAAAACATAGACAGTAAGAAGAGTCAGTTTTCTTGTACTTAAGTCGGCATTGTGCCTTTTGTATTGAATTCCGATGCAATTTCTGTGTTTCATCGTCAATAAGAAGGTCAGAGAGATACAGTAACCCTGAAGTGAAACATCGTAATTTATAACTAGTGTCACAGGAATGGTTGAAAACATAGACAGTAGGAAGAGTCAGTTTTCTTGTACTTAAGTCGGCATTGTGCCTTTTGTATTTAATTCCGATGCAATTTCTGTGTTTCATCGTCAGTAAGGAGGTCAGGAAGATACATTAAACCTGAAGTGAAGCATCGGAATCTATAACTTGTGTCACAGGAATGGTTTAAAACATAGACAGTAAGAAGGGTCAGTTTTCTTGAACATAAGTCGGCATTGTGCCTTTTGTATAGAATTTCGATGCAATTTCTGTGTTTCATCGACAATAAGAGGGTCAGAGGGATACAGTAAACCTGAAGTAAAGCAACGGAATCTATAACTAGTGTCACAGGAATGGTTCAAAACATAGACAGTAAGATGAGCCAGCCTTCTTGTACTTTAGTCGGCATTGTATCTTTTGTATTTAATTCGGATGCAATTTCTGTGTTTCATCGTCAATAAGGAGGTCAGAGGGATACAGTGAACCTGAAGTGAAGCATCGTAACCTATAGCTAGTGTCACAGGAATGGTGCAAAACATAGACAGTAAGAAGAGTCTGTCTTCTTGCACTTAAGTCGGCATTGTGCCTATTGTATTTAATTCCGATGCAATTTCTGTGTTTCATCGTCAATAAGAAAGTCCGAGGGATACAGTAAACCTGAAGTGAAGCATCGGAATCTATAACTAGTGTCACAGGAATGGTTCAAAGCATAGACAGTAAGAAGAGTCAGTTTTCTTGCACTTAAGTCGGCATTGTGCCTTTTGTATTTTATTCCGATGCAATTTCTGTGTTCCATCGTCAATAAGAAGGTCAGAGGGATATAGTAAATCTGATGCGAAACATCGGAATTTATAACTAGTCTCACAAGAATGGTTCAAAACATAGACAGTAAGAAGAGCCAGTTTTCTTGTACTTAAGTCTACATTGTGTCTTTTCTACTTAATTCCGATGCAATTTCTGTGTTTCATCGTCAATAAGAAGGTCACAGGAATACAGTGAACCTGAAGTGAAGCATGGGAATCTATAACTAGTGTCACAGGAATGGTTCAAAACATAGACAATAAGAAGAGTCAGTTTTCTTGTACTTGAGTCGGCATTGTGCCTTTTGTATTTAATTCCGATGCAATTTCTGTGTTTCATCGTCAATAAGGAGGTCAGGAAGATACATTAAACCTGAAGTGAAGCATCGGAATCTATAACTTGTGTCACAGGAATGGTTTAAAACATAGACAGTAAGAAGGGTCAGTTTTCTTGTACATAAGTCGGCATTGTGCCTTTTGTATTGAATTTCGATGCAATTTCTGTGTTTCATCGACAATAAGAAGGTCAGAGGGATACAGTAAACCTGAAGTGAAGCATCGAAATCTATAACTAGTGTCACAGGAATGGTTGAAAACATAGACAGTAAGAAGAGTCAGTTTTCTTGTACTTAAGTCGGCATTGTGCCTTTTGTATTGAATTCCGATGCAATTTCTGTGTTTCATCGTCACTAAGAAGGTCAGAGAGATACAGTAAACCTGAAGTGAAACATCGGAATTTATAACTAGTGTCACAGGAATGGTTGAAAACATAGACATTAGGAAGAGTCAGTTTTCTTGTACTTAAGTCTACATTGTGCCTTTTCTACTTTATTCCGATGCTACTTCTGTGTTTCGTCGTCAATAAGAACGTCAGAGGAATACAGTAAACCTGAAGTGAAACATCGGAATCTATAACTAGTGTCACAGGAATGGTTCAAAGCGTAGACACTAAGAAGAGTCAGTTTTCTTGTACTTAAGTCGGCATTGTGCCTTTTGTATTGAATTCCAATGCAATTTCTGTGTTTCATCGTCAATGAGAAGGTCAGAGGGATACAGTAAACCTGAAGTGAAGCATCGGAATCTATAACTAGAGTCACAAAAATGGTTCAAAACATAGACAGTAAGAAGAGTCAGTTTTCTTGTACTTAAGTCGGCATTGCGACTTTTGTATTTAATTCCGATGCAATTTCTGTGTTTCATCGTCAATAAGAAGGTCAGAGGGTTACAGTAAACCTGATGTGAATCATCGGAATCAATAACTAGTGTCACAGGAATAGTTCAATGTATAGACAGTAAGAAGAGTCAGTTTCCTTGTACTTAAGACGGCATTGTGCCTTTTGTATTGAATTCCGATGCAATTTCTGTGTTTCATCGTCAATAAGAAGGTCAGAGGGATACAGTAAATCTGATGCGAAACATCGGAATTCACAACTAGTCTCACAGGAATGGTTCAAAGGCATAAACAGTAAGAAGAGTCAGTTTTCTTGTACTTAAGTCTACATTGTGTCTTTTCTACTTAATTATGATGCAATTTCTGTGTTTCATCGTCAATAAGAAGGTCAGAGGGATACAGTGAACCTGAAGTGAAGCATGGGAATCTATAACTAGTGTCACAGGAATGGTTCAAAACATAGACAGTAAGAAGAGTCAGTTTTCTTGTACTTAAGTCGGCATTGTGCCTTTTGTATTTAATTCCGATGCAATTTCTGTGTTTCATCGTCAATAAGAAGGTCAGAGAGATACAGTAAACATGAAGTGAAGCATCGGAATCTATAACTAGTGTCACAGGAATGGTTTAAAGCATAGACAGTAAGAAGAGTCAGTTTTCTTGTACATAAGTCGGCATTGTGCCTTTTGTATTGAATCTCGATGCAATTTCTGTGTTTCATCGACAATAAGAAGGTCAGAGGGATACAGTAAACCTCAAGTGAAGCATCGGAATCTATAACTAGTGTCACAGGAATTGTTCAAAACATGGACAGTAAGAAGAGTCACTTTTCTTGTACTTAAGTCGGCATTGTGCCTTTTTTATTTAATTCCGATGCAACTTCAGTGTTTCATCGTCAATAAGAAGGTCAGAGGGATACAGTAAACCTGAAGTGAAGCAACGGAATCTATAACTAGTGTCACAGGAATGGTTCAAAACATAGACAGTAAGATGAGCCAGCCTTCTTGTACTTTAGTCGGCATTGTGCCTTTTGTATTTAATTCGGATGCAATTTCTGTGTTTCATCGTCAATAAGAAGGTCAGAGGGATACAGTGAACCAGAAGAGAAGCATGGGAATCTAGAACTAGTGTCACAGGATTGGTTCAAAACATAGACAGTAAGAAGAGTCAGTTTTCTTGTACTTAAGTCGGCATTGTGCCTTTTATATTTAATTCCGATGCAATTTCTGTGTTTCATCGTCAATAAGGAGGTCAGGAAGATACAGTAAACCTGAAGTGAAGCATCGGAATCTATAACTTGTGTCACAAAAATGGTTTAAAACATAGACAGTAAGAAGGGTCAGTTTTCTTGAACATAAGTCGGCATTGTGCCTTTTGTATTGAATTTCGATGCAATTTCTGTGTTTCATCGACAATAAGAAGGTCAGAGGGATACAGTAAACCTCAAGTGAAGCATCGGAATCTATAACTAGTGTCACAGGAATGGTTCAAAACATAGACAGTAAGAAGAGTCAGTTTTCTTGTACTTAAGTCGCCATTGTGCCTTTTGTATTGAATTCCGATGCAATTTCTGTGTTTCATCGTCAATAAGAAGGTCAGAGAGATACAGCAAACCTGAAGTGAAACATCGTAATTTATAACTAGTGTCACAGGAATGGTTGAAAACATAGACAGTAGGAAGAGTCAGTTTTCTTGTACTTAAGTCTACATTGTGCCTTTCCTACTTTATTCCGATTCTACTTCTGTGTTTCGTCGTCAATAAGAAGGTCAGAGGAATACAGTAAACCTGAAGTGAAACATCGGAATCTATAACTAGTGTCACAGGAATGGTTCAAAGCGTAGACATTAAGAAGAGTCAGTTTTCTTGTACTTAAGTCGGCATTGTGCCTTTTGTATTGAATTTCGATGCAATATCTGTGTTTCATCGACAATAAGAAGGTCAGAGGGATACAGTAAACCTGAAGTGAAGCATCGGAATCTATAACTAGTGTCACAGGAATGGTTCAAAACATAGACAGTAAGAAGAGTCAGTTTTCTTGTACTTAAGTCGGCATTGTGCCTTTTGTATTGAATTCCAATGCAATTTCTGTGTTTCATCGTCAATAAGAAGGTCAGAGAGATACAGTAAACCTGAAGTGAAACATCGGAATTTATAACTAGTGTCACAGGAATGGTTGAAAACATAGACAGTAGGAAGAGTCAGTTTTCTTGTACTTAAGTCTACATTGTGCCTTTTCTACTTTAATCCGATGCTACTTCTGTGTTTCGTCGTCAATAAGAAGGTCAGAGGAATACAGTAAGCCTGAAGTGAAACATCGGAATCTGTAACTAGTGTCACAGGAATGGTTCAAAGCGTAGAGATTAAGAAGAGTCAGTTTTCTTGTACTTAAGTCGGCATTGTGCCTTTTGTATTGAATTCCAATGCAATTTCTGTGTTTCATCGTCAAGGAGAAGGTCAGAGGGATACAGTAAACCTGAAGTGAAGCATCGGAATCTATAACTAGAGTCACAAAAATGGTTCAAACATAGACAGTAAGAAGAGTCAGTTTTCTTGTACTTAAGTCGGCATTGCGACTTTTCTATTTAATTCCGATGCAATTTGAGTGTTTCATCGTCAATAAGAAGGTCAGAGGGTTACAGTAAACCTGATGTGAAGCATCGGAATCAATAACTAGTGTCACAGGAATGGTTCAATGCATAGACAGTAAAAAGAGTCAGTTTCGTTGTACTGAAGACGGCATTGTGCCTTTTGTATTGAATTCCGATGCAATTTCTGTGTTTCATCGTCAATAAGAAGGTCAGAGGGATACAGTAAATCTGATGCGAAACATCGGAATTCATAACAAGTCTCACAGGAATGGTTCAAAAGCATAAACAGTAAGAAGAGTCAGTTTTCTTGTACTTAAGTCTACATTGTGTCTTTTCTACTTAATTCCGATGCAATATCTGTGTTTCATCGTCCATAAGAAGGCCAGAGGGATACAGTGAACCTGAAGTGAAGCATGGGAATCTATAACTAGTGTCACAGGAATGGTTCAAAACATAGACAGTAAGAAGAGTCAGTTTTCTTGTACTTAAGTCGGCATTGTGCCTTTTGTATTTAATTCCGATGCAATTTCTGTGTTTCATCGTCAATAAGAAGGTCAGAGAGATACAGTAAACCTGAAGTGAAGCATCGGAATCTATAACTAGTGTCACAGGAATGGTTTAAAGCATAGACAGTAAGAAGAGTCAGTTTTCTTGTACATAAGTCGGCATTGTGCCTTTGGTATTTAATTCCGATGCAATTTCTGTGTTTCATCGTCAAAAGAAGGTTACAGGGATACAGTAAACCTGAAGTGATGCATCGGAAACTATAACAAGTGTCACAGGAATGGTTCAAAACATGGACAGTAAGAAGAGTCACTTTTCTTGTACTTAAGTCGGCATTGTGCCTTTTCTATTTAATTCCGATGCAACTTCAGTGTTTCGTCGTCAATAAGAAGGTCAGAGGAATACAGTAAACCTGAAGTGAAGCAACGGAATCTATAACTAGTGTCACAGGAATGGTTCAAAACATAGACAGTAAGATGAGCCAGCCTTCTTGTACTTTAGTCGGCATTGTGCCTTTTGTATTTAATTCGGATGCAATTTCTGTGTTTCATCGTCAATAAGAAGGTCAGAGGGATACAGTGAACCTGAAGTGAAGCATGGGAATCTATAACTAGTGTCACAGGAATGGTTCAAACATAGACAGTAAGAAGAGTCAGTTTTCTTGTACTTAAGTCGGCATTGTGCCTTTTATATTTAATTCCGATGCAAATTCTGTGTTTCATCGTCAATAAGGAGGTCAGGAAGATACAGTAAACCTGAAGTGAAGCATCGGAATCTATAACTTGTGTCACAGGAATGGTTTAAAACATAGACAGTAAGAAGGGTCAGTTTTCTTGAACATAAGTCGGCATTGCGCCTTTTGTATTGAATTTCGATGCAATTTCTGTGTTTCATCGACAATAAGAAGGTCAGAATGATACAGTAAACCTGAAGTGATGCATCGGAATCTATAACTAGTGTCACAGGAATGGTTCAAAACATAGACAGTAAGATGAGTCAGTTTTCTTGTACTTAAGTCGGCATTGTGCCTTTTGTATTGAATTCCGATGCAATTTCTGTGTTTCATCGTCAATAAGAAGGTCAGAGAGATACAGCAAACCTGAAGTGAAACATCGTAATTTATAACTAGTGTCACAGGAATGGTTGAAAACATAGACAGTAGGAAGAGTCAGTTTTCTTGTACTTAATTCTACATTGTGCCTTTTCTACTTAATTCCGATGCAATTTCTGTGCTTCATCGTCAATAAGAAGGTCAGAGAGATACAGCAAACCTGAAATGAAACATCGTAATTTATAACTAGTGTCACAGGAATGGTTGAAAACATAGACAGTAGGAAGAGTCAGTTTTCTTGTACTTAAGTCTACATTGTGCCTTTCCTACTTTATTCCGATGCTACTTCTGTGTTTCGTCGTCAATAAGAAGGTCAGAGGAATACAGTAAACCTGAAGTGAAACATCGGAATCTATAACTAGTGTCACAGGAATGGTTCAAAGCGTAGACATTAAGAAGAGTCAGTTTTCTTGTACTTAAGTCGGCATTGTGCCTTTTGTATTGAATTTCGATGCAATATCTGTGTTTCATCGACAATAAGAAGGTCAGAGGGATACAGTAAACCTGAAGTGAAGCATCGGAATCTATAACTAGTGTCACAGGAATGGTTCAAAACATAGACAGTAAGAAGAGTCAGTTTTCTTGTACTTAAGTCGGCATTGTGCCTTTTGTATTGAATTCCGATGCAATTTCTGTGTTTCATCGTCAATAAGAAGGTCAGAGAGATACAGTAAACCTGAAGTGAAACATCGGAATTTATAACTAGTGTCACAGGAATGGTTGAAAACATAGACAGTAGGAAGAGTCAGTTTTCTTGTACTTAAGTCTACATTGTGCCTTTTCTACTTTAATCCGATGCTACTTCTGTGTTTCGTCGTCAATAAGAAGGTCAGAGGAATACAGTAAACCTGAAGTGAAACATCGGAATCTGTAACTAGTGTCACAGGAATGGTTCAAAGCGTAGACATTAAGAAGAGTCAGTTTTCTTGTACTTAAGTCGGCATTGTGCCTTTTGTATTGAATTCCAATGCAATTTCTGTGTTTCATCGTCAAGGAGAAGGTCAGAGGGATACAGTAAACCTGAAGTGAAGCATCGGAATCTATAACTAGAGTCACAAAAATGGTTCAAACATAGACAGTAAGAAGAGTCAGTTTTCTTGTACTTAAGTCGGCATTGCGACTTTTCTATTTAATTCCGATGCAATTTGAGTGTTTCATCGTCAATGAGAAGGTCAGAGGGTTACAGTAAACCTGATGTGAAGCATCGGAATCAATAACTAGTGTCACAGGAATGGTTCAATGCATAGACAGTAAGAAGAGTCAGTTTCGTTGTACTTAAGACGGCATTGTGCCTTTTGTATTGAATTCCGATGCAATTTCTGTGTTTCATCGTCTCAGAGGGATACAGTAAATCTGATGCGAAACATCGGAATTCATAACTAGTCTCACAGGAATGGTTCAAAAGCATAAACAGTAAAAAGAGTCAGTTTTCTTGTACTTAAGTCTACATTGTGTCTTTTCTACTTAATTCCGATGCAATTTCTGTGTTTCATCGTCAATAAGAAGGTCAGAGGGATACAGTGAACCTGAAGTGAAGCATGGGAATCTATAACTAGTGTCACAGGAATGGTTCAAAACATAGACAGTAAGAAGAGTCAGTTTTCTTGTACTTAAGTCGGCATTGTGCCTTTTGTATTTAATTCCGATGCAATTTCTGTGTTTCATCGTCAATAAGAAGGTCAGAGAGATACAGTAAACCTGAAGTGAAGCATCGGAATCTATAACTAGTGTCACAGGAATGGTTTAAAGCATAGACAGTAAGAAGAGTCAGTTTTCTTGTACATAAGTCGGCATTGTGCCTTTTGTATTTAATTCCGATGCAATTTCTGTGTTTCATCGTCAAAAGAAGGTTACAGGGATACAGTAAACTTGAAGTGATGCATCGGAAACTATAACAAGTGTCACAGGAATGGTTCAAAACATGGACAGTAAGAAGAGTCACTTTTCTTGTACTTAAGTCGGCATTGTGCCTTTTCTATTTAATTCCGATGCAACTTCAGTGTTTCGTCGTCAGTAAGAAGGTCAGAGGGATACAGTAAACCTGAAGTGAAGCAACGGAATCTATAACTAGTGTCACAGGAATGGTTCAAAACATAGACAGTAAGATGAGCCAGCCTTCTTGTACTTTAGTCGGCATTGTGCCTTTTGTATTTAATTCGGATGCAATTTCTGTGTTTCATCGTCAATAAGAAGGTCAGAGGGATACAGTGAACCTGAAGTGAAGCATGGGAATCTATAACTAGTGTCACAGGAATGGTTCAAACATAGACAGTAAGAAGAGTCAGTTTTCTTGTACTTAAGTCGGCATTGTGCCTTTTATATTTAATTCCGATGCAAATTCTGTGTTTCATCGTCAATAAGGCGGTCAGGAAGATACAGTAAACCTGAAGTGAAGCATCGGAATCTATAACTTGTGTCACAGGAATGGTTTAAAACATGAACAGTAAGAAGGGTCAGTTTTCTTGAACATAAGTCGGCATTGTGCCTTTTGTATTGAATTTCGATGCAATTTCTGTGTTTCATCGACAATAAGAAGGTCAAAGGGATACAGTAAACCTGAAGTGAAGCATCGGAATCTATAACTAGTGTCACAGGAATGGTTCAAAACATAGACAGTAAGAAGAGTCAGTTTTCTTGTACTTAAGTCGGCATTGTGCCTTTTGTATTGAATTCCGATGCAATTTCTGTGTTTCATCGTCAATAAGAAGGTCAGAGAGATACAGCAAACCTGAAGTGAAACATCGTAATTTATAACTAGTGTCACAGGAATGGTTGAAAACATAGACAGTAGGAAGAGTCAGTTTTCTTGTACTTAATTCTACATTGTGCCTTTTCTACTTTATTCCGATGCTACTTCTGTGTTTCGTCGTCAATAAGAAGGTCAGAGGAATACAGTAAACCTGAAGTGAAACATCGGAATCTATAACTAGTGTCACAGGAATGGTTCAAAGCGTAGACATTAAGAAGAGTCAGTTTTCTTGTACTTAAGTCGGCATTGTGCCTTTTGTATTGAATTTCGATGCAATTTCTGTGTTTCATCGACAATAAGAAGGTCAGAGGGATACAGTAAACCTGAAGTGAAGCATCGGAATCTATAACTAGTGTCACAGGAATGGTTCAAAACATAGACAGTAAGAAGAGTCAGTTTTCTTGTACTTAAGTCGGCATTGTGCCTTTTGTATTGAATTCCGATGCAATTTCTGTGTTTCATCGTCAATAAGAAGGTCAGAGAGATACAGTAAACCTGAAGTGAAACATCGGAATTTATAACTAGTGTCACAGGAATGGTTGAAAACATAGACAGTAGGAAGAGTCAGTTTTCTTGTACTTAAGTCTACATTGTGCCTTTTCTACTTTAATCCGATGCTACTTCTGTGTTTCGTCGTCAATAAGAAGGTCAGAGGAATACAGTAAACCTGAAGTGAAACATCGGAATCTATAACAAGTGTCACAGGAATGGTTCAAAGCGTAGACATTAAGAAGAGTCAGTTTTCTTGTACTTAAGTCGGCATTGTGCCTTTTGTATTGAATTCCAATGCAATTTCTGTGTTTCATCGTCAATGAGAAGGTCAGAGGGATACAGTAAACCTGAAGTGAAGCATCGGAATCTATAACTAGAGTCACAAAAATGGTTCAAAACATAGACAGTAAGAAGAGTCAGTTTTCTTGTACTTAAGTCGGCATTGGGACTTTTCTATTTAATTCCGATGCAATTTCTGTGTTTCATCGTCAATAAGAAGGTCAGAGGGTTACAGTAAAGCTAATGTGAAGCATCGGAATCAATAACTAGTGTCACAGGAATGGTTCAATGCATAGACAGTAAGAAGAGTCAGTTTTCTTGTATTTAAGTCGGCATTGCGACTTTTCTATTTAATTCCGATGCAATTTCTGTGTTTCATCGTCAATAAGAAGGTCAGAGGGTTACAGTAAAGCTAATGTGAAGCATCGGAATCTATAACTAGTGTCACAGGAATGGTTCAAAGCGTAGACATTAAGAAGAGTCAGTTTTCTTGTACTTAAGTCGGCATTGTGCCTTTTGTATTGAATTTTGATGCAATATCTGTGTTTCATCGACAATAAGAAGGTCAGAGGGATACAGTAAACCTGAAGTGAAGCATCGGAATCTATAACTAGTGTCACAGGAATGGTTCAAAACATGGACAGTAAGAAGAGTCAGTTTTCTTGTACTTAAGTCGGCATTGTGCCTTTTGTATTGAATTCCAATGCAATTTCTGTGTTTCATCGTCAATAAGAAGGTCAGAGAGATACAGTAAACCTGAAGTGAAACATCGGAATTTATAACTAGTGTCACAGGAATGGTTGAAAACATAGACAGTAGGAAGAGTCAGTTTTCTTGTACTTAAGTCTACATTGTGCCTTTTCTACTTTAATCCGATGCTACTTCTGTGTTTCGTCGTCAATAAGAAGGTCAGAGGAATACAGTAAGCCTGAAGTGAAACATCGGAATCTGTAACTAGTGTCACAGGAATGGTTCAAAGCGTAGAGATTAAGAAGAGTCAGTTTTCTTGTACTTAAGTCGGCATTGTGCCTTTTGTATTGAATTCCAATGCAATTTCTGTGTTTCATCGTCAAGGAGAAGGTCAGAGGGATACAGTAAACCTGATGTGAAGCATCGGAATCTATAACTAGAGTCACAAAAATGGTTCAAACATAGACAGTAAGAAGAGTCAGTTTTCTTGTACTTAAGTCGGCATTGCGACTTTTCTATTTAATTCCGATGCAATTTGAGTGTTTCATCGTCAATAAGAAGGTCAGAGGGTTACAGTAAACCTGATGTGAAGCATCGGAATCAATAACTAGTGTCATAGGAATGGTTCAATGCATAGACAGTAAGAAGAGTCAGTTTCGTTGTACTTAAGACGGCATTGTGCCTTTTGTATTGAATTCCGATGCAATTTCTGTGTTTCATCGTCAATAAGAAGGTCAGAGGGATACAGTAAATCTGATGCGAAACATCGGAATTCATAACAAGCCTCACAGGAATGGTTCAAAAGCATAAACAGTAAGAAGAGTCAGTTTTCTTGTACTTAAGTCTACATTGTGTCTTTTCTACTTAATTCCGATGCAATTTCTGTGTTTCATCGTCCATAAGAAGGCCAGAGGGATACAGTGAACCTGAAGTGAAGCATGGGAATCTATAACTAGTGTCACAGGAATGGTTCAAAACATAGACAGTAAGAAGAGTCAGTTTTCTTGTACTTAAGTCGGCATTGTGCCTTTTGTATTTAATTCCGATGCAATTTCTGTGTTTCATCGTCAATAAGAAGGTCAGAGAGATACAGTAAACCTGAAGTGAAGCATCGGAATCTATAACTAGTGTCACAGGAATGGTTTAAAGCATAGACAGTAAGAAGAGTCAGTTTTCTTGTACATAAGTCGGCATTGTGCCTTTTGTATTTAATTCCGATGCAATTTCTGTGTTTCATCGTCAAAAGAAGGTTACAGGGATACAGTAAACCTGAAGTGATGCATCGGAAACTATAACAAGTGTCACAGGAATGGTTCAAAACATGGACAGTAAGAAGAGTCACTTTTCTTGTACTTAAGTCGGCATTGTGCCTTTTCTATTTAATTCCGATGCAACTTCAGTGTTTCGTCGTCAATAAGAAGGTCAGAGGGATACAGTAAACCTGAAGTGAAGCAACGGAATCTATAACTAGTGTCACAGGAATGGTTCAAAACATAGACAGTAAGATGAGCCAGCCTTCTTGTACTTTAGTCGGCATTGTGCCTTTTGTATTTAATTCGGATGCAATTTCTGTGTTTCATCGTCAATAAGAAGGTCAGAGGGATACAGTGAACCTGAAGTGAAGCATGGGAATCTATAACTAGTGTCACAGGAATGGTTCAAACAACGACAGTAAGAAGAGTCAGTTTTCTTGTACTTAAGTCGGCATTGTGCCTTTTATATTTAATTCCGATGCAAATTCTGTGTTTCATCGTCAATAAGGAGGTCAGGAAGATACAGTAAACCTGAAGTGAAGCATCGGAATCTATAACTTGTGTCACAGGAATGGTTTAAAACATAGACAGTAAGAAGGGTCAGTTTTCTTGAACATAAGTCGGCATTGTGCCTTTTGCATTGAATTTCGATGCAATTTCTGTGTTTCATCGACAATAAGAAGGTCAGAGGGATACAGTAAACCTGAAGTGATGCATCGGAATCTATAACTAGTGTCACAGGAATGGTTTAAAACATAGACAGTAAGAAGAGTCAGTTTTCTTGTACTTAAGTCGGCATTGTGCCTTTTGTATTGAATTCCGATGCAATTTCTGTGTTTCATCGTCAATAAGAAGGTCAGAGAGATACAGCAAACCTGAAGTGAAACATCGTAATTTATAACTAGTGTCACAGGAATGGTTGAAAACATAGACAGTAGGAAGAGTCAGTTTTCTTGTACTTAATTCTACATTGTGCCTTTTCTACTTAATTCCGATGCAATTTCTGTGTTTCATCGTCAATAAGAAGGTCAGAGAGATACAGCAAACCTGAAGTGAAACATCGTAATTTATAACTAGTGTCACAGGAATGGTTGAAAACATAGACAGTAGGAAGAGTCAGTTTTCTTGTACTTAAGTCTACATTGTGCCTTTCCTACTTTATTCCGATGCTACTTCTGTGTTTCGTCGTCAATAAGAAGGTCAGAGGAATACAGTAAACCTGAAGTGAAACATCGGAATCTATAACTAGTGTCACAGGAATGGTTCAAAGCGTAGACATTAAGAAGAGTCAGTTTTCTTGTACTTAAGTCGGCATTGTGCCTTTTGTATTGAATTCCAATGCAATTTCTGTGTTTCATCGTCAATGAGAAGGTCAGAGGGATACAGTAAACCTGAAGTGAAGCATCGGAATCTATAACTAGAGTCACAAAAATGGTTCAAAACATAGACAGTAAGAAGAGTCAGTTTTCTTGTACTTAAGTCGGCATTGCGACTTTTCTATTTAATTCCGATGCAATTTCTGTGTTTCATCGTCAATAAGAAGGTCAGAGGGTTACAGTAAAGCTAATGTGAAGCATCGGAATCAATAACTAGTGTCACAGGAATGGTTCAATGCATAGACAGTAAGAAGAGTCAGTTTCCTTGTACTTAAGACGGCATTGCGGCTTTTGTATTGAATTCCGACGCAATTTCTGTGTTTCATCGTCAATAAGAAGGTCAGAGGGATACAGTAAATCTGATGCGAAACATCGGAATTCATAACTAGTCTCACAGGAATGGTTCAAAAGCATACACAGTAAGAAGAGTCAGTTTTCTTGTACTTAAGTCTACATTGTGTCTTTTCTACTTAATTCCGATGCAATTTCTGTGTTTCATCGTCAATAAGAAAGTCAGAGGGGTACAGTGAACCTGAAGTGAAGCATGGGAATCTATAACTAGTGTCACAGGAATGGTTCAAAACATAGACAGTAAGAAGAGTCAGTTTTCTTGTACTTAAGTCGGCATTGTGCCTTTTGTATTTAATTCCGATGCAATTTCTGTGTTTCATCGTCAATAACAATGTCAGAGAGATACAGTAAACCTGAAGTGAAGCATCGGAATCTATAACTAGTGTCACAGGAATGGTTTAAAGCATAGACAGTAAGAAGAGTCAGTTTTCTTGTACATAAGTCGGCATTGTGCCTTTTGTATTGAATCTCGATGCAATTTCTGTGTTTCATCGACAATAAGAAGGTCAGAGGGATACAGTAAACCTGAAGTGAAGCATCGGAATCTATAACTAGTGTCACAGGAATGGTTCAAAACATAGACAGTAAGAAGAGTCAGTTTTCTTGTACTTAAGTCGGCATTGTGCCTTTTCTATTTAATTCCGATGCAACTTCAGTGTTTCATCGTCAATAAGAAGGTCAGAGGGATACAGTAAACCTGAAGTGAAGCAACGGAATCTACAACCAGTGTCACAGGAATGGTTCAAAACATAGACACTAAGATGAGCCAGCCTTCTTGTACTTTAGTCGGCATTGTGCCTTTTGTATTTAATTCGGATGCAATTTCTGTGTTTCATCGTCAATAAGAAAGTCAGAGGGATACACTGAACCTGAAGTGAAGCATGGGAATCTATAACTAGTGTCACAGGAATGGTTCAAAACATAGACAGTAAGAAGAGTCAGCTTTCTTGTACTTAAGTCGGCATTTTGTCTTTGTATTGAATTCGGATGCAATTTCTGTGTTTCATCGTCAATAAGGAGGTCAGGAAGATACAGTAAACCTGAAGTGAAGCATCGGAATCTATAACTTGTGTCACAAGAATGGTTTAAAACATAGACAGTAAGAAGGGTCAGTTTTCTTGTACATAAGTTGGCATTGTGCCTGTTGTATTGAATTTCGATGCAATTTCTGTGTTTCATCGACAATAAGAAGGTCAGAGGGATACAGTAAACCTGAAGTGAAGCATCGGAGTCTATAACTAGTGTCACAGGAATGGTTCAAAACATAGACTGTAAGAAGAGTCAGTTTTCTTGTACTTAAGTCGGCATTGTGCCTTTTGTATTGAATTCCGATGCAATTTCTGTGTTTCATCGTCAATAAGAAGGTCAGAGAGATACAGTAAACCTGAAGTGAACCATCGGAATTTATAACTAGTGTCACAGGAATGGTTGAAAACATAGACAGTAGGAAGAGTCAGTTTTCTTGTACTTAAATCTACATTGTGCCTTTTCTACTTTATTCCGATGCTACTTCTGTGTTTCGTCGTCAATAAGAAGGTCAGAGGAATACAGTAAACCTGAAGTGAAACATCGGAATCTATAACTAGTGTCACAGGAATGGTTCAAAACGTTGACATTAAGAAGAGTCAGTTTTCTTGTACTTAAGTCGGCATTGTGCCTTTTGTATTGAATTCCAATGCAATTTCTGTGTTTCATCGTCAATGAGAAGGTCAGAGGGTTACAGTAAACCTGACGTGAAGCATCGGAATCAATAACTAGTGTCACAGGAATGGGTCAATGCATAGACAGTAAGAAGAGTCAGTTTCCTTGTACTTAAGACGGCATTGTGCCTTTTGTATTGAATTCCGATGCAATTTCTGTGTTTCATCGTCAATAAGAAGGTCAGAGGGATACAGTAAATCTGATGCAAAACATCGGAATTCATAACTAGTCTCACAGGAATGGTTCAAAAGCATACACAGTAAGAAGAGTCAGTTTTCTTGTACTTAAGTCTACATTGTGTCTTTTCTACTTTATTCCGATGCAATTTCTGTGTTTCATCGTCAATAAGAAGGTCAGAGGGATACAGTGAACCTGAAGTGAAGCATGGGAATCTATAACTAGTGTCACAGGAATGGTTCAAAACATAGACAGTAAGAAGAGTCAGTTTTCTTGTACTGAAGTCGGCATTGTGCCTTTTGTATTTAATTCCGATGCAATTTCTGTGTTTCATCGTCAATAAGAAGGTCAGAGAGATACAGTAAACCAGAAGTGAAGCATCGGAATCTATAACTAGTGTCACAGGAATGGTTTAAAGCATTGACAGTAAGAAGAGTCAGTTTTCTTGTACATAAGTCGGCATTGTGCCTTTTGTATTGAATCGCGATGCAATTTCTGTGTTTCATCGACAATAAGAAGGTCAGAGGGATACAGTAAACCTGAAGTGAAGCATCGTAACCTATAACTAGTGTCACAGGAATGGTGCAAAACATAGACAGTAAGAAGAGCCTGTCTTCTTGTACTTAAGTCGGCATTGTGCCTATTGTATTTAATTCCGATGCAATTTCTGTGCTTCATCGTCAATAAGAAAGTCCGAGGGATACAGTAAACCTGAAGTGAAGAATCGAAATCTATAACTAGTGTCACAGGAATGGTTCAAGACATAGACAGTAAGAAGAGTCAGTTTTCTTGCACTTAAGTCGGCATAGTGCCTTTTGTATATAATTCCGATGCAATTTCTGTGTTTCATCGTCAATAAGAATGTCAGAGGGTTACAGTAAATCTGATGCGAAACATCGGAATTTATAACTAGTCTCACGGGAATGGTTCAAAACATAGAGAGTAAGAAGAGTCAGTTTTCTTGTACTTAAGTCTACATTGTGTCTTTTCTACTTAATTCCGATGCAATTTCTGTGTTTCATCGTCAATAAGAAGGTCAGAGGGATACAGTGAACCTGAAGTGAAGCATGGGAATCTATAACTAGTGTCACAGGAATGGTTCAAAATATAGACAGTAAGAAGAGTCAGTTTTCTTGTACTTAAGTCGGCATTGTGCCTTTTGTATTTAATTCCGATGCAATTTCTGTGGTTCATCGTCAATAAGGAGGTCAGGAAGTTACAGTGAACCTGAAGTGAAGCATGGGAATCTATAACTAGTGTCACAGGAATGGTTCAAAACATAGACAGTAAGAAGAGTCAGTTTTCTTGTACTTAAGTCGGCATTGTGCCTTTTGTATTGAATTCCGATGCAATTTCTGTGTTTCATCGTCAATAAGAAGGTCTGAGGGATACAGTAAACATGAAGTGAAACATCGGAATTTATAACTAGTGTCACAGGAATGGTTCCAAGCATAGACAGTAAGAAGAGTCAGTTTTCTTGTACTTAGGTCTACATTGTGCCTTTTCTACTTAATTCCGAAGCAATTTCTGCGTTTCATCGTCAATAAGAAGGTCAGAGGGATACAGTAAACCTGAAGTGAAGCATCGGAATCTATAACTAGTGTCACACGAATGGTTCAAAACATAGACTGTAAGAAGAGTCAGTTTTCTTGTACTTAAGTCGGCGTTGGGCCTTTTGTATTTAATTCCGATGCAATTTCTGTGTTTCATCGTCAATGAGAACGTCTGAGAACTACAGTAATCCTGAAGTGAAGCATCGGAATCTATAACTAGTGTCACAGGAATGGTTCAAAACATAGACAGTTAGAAGAGTCAGTTTTCTTGTACTTAAGTCGGCATTGTGCCTTTTGTGTTGATATTCGATGCAATTTCTGTGTTTCATCGTCAATAAGAAGGTCCGAGGGATACAGTAAACCTGAAGTGAAGCATCGGAATCTATAACTAGTGTCACAGGAATGGTTCAAAACATAGACAGTAAGAAGAGCCAGTTTTCTTGTACTTAAGTCGGCATTGTGCCTTTTGTATTTAATTCCGATGCAATTTCTGTGTTTCATCGTCAACAAGAAGCTCAGAGTGATACAGTAAACCTGAAGTGAAACATCGGAATCTATAACTAGTGTCACAGGAATGGTTCAAATCATAGACAGTAAGAAGAGTCAGTTTCCTTGTACTTAAGTCTACATTGTGCCTTTTCTACTTAATTCCGATGCTATTTCTGTGTTTCGTCGTCAATAAGAAGGTCAGAGGAATACAGTAAACCTGAATTGAAACATCGGAATCTATAACTAGTGTCACAGGAATGGCTCAAAGCATACAAATTATGAAGAGTCACTTTCCTTGTACTTAAGTCGGCATTGTGCCTTTTCTGTTGAATTCCAATGCAATTTCTGTGTTTCATCGTCAATAAGAAGGTCAGAGGGATACAGTAAACCTGAAGTGAAGCATCGGAATCTATAACTAGAGTCACAAAAATGGTTCAAAACATAGACAGTAAGAAGGGTCAGTCTTCTTGTACTTAAGTCGGCAATGCACCTTTTCTAATTAATTCCGATGCAATTTCTGTGTTTCATCGTCAATAAGAAGGTCAGAGGGACACAGTAAACCATAAGTGAAGCATCGGAATCTATAACTAGTGTCACAGGAGTGGTTCAAATCATAGACAGTAAGAAGAGTCAGTTTTCTTGTACTTAAGTCGGCATTGTGCCTTTTGTATTGAATTTCGATGCAATTTCTGCGTTTCATCGACAATAAGAAGGTCAGAGGGATACAGTAAACCTGAAGTGAAGCATCGGAATCTATAACTAGAGTCACAAAAATGGTTCAAAGCATAGACAGTAAGAAGGGTCAGTTTTCTTGTACTTAAGTCGGCAATGCGCCTTTTCTATTTAATTCCGATGCAACTTCAGTGTTTCATCGTCAATAAGAAGGTCAGAGGTATACAGTAAACCTGAAGTGAAGCAACGGAACCTATAACTAGTGCCACAGGAATGGTTCAAAACATAGACAGTAAGATGAGCCAGCCTTCATGTACTTTAGTCGGCATTGTGCCTTTTGTATTTAATTCGGATGAAATTTCTGTGTTTCATCGTCAATAAGGAGGTCAGAGGGATACAGTGAACCTGAAGTAAAGCATCGTAACCTATAACTAGTGTCACAGGAATGGTGCAAACCATAGACAGTAAGAAGAGTCTGTCTTCTTGTACTTAAGTCGGCGTTGTGCCTATTGTATTTAATTCCGATGCAATTTCCGTGCTTCATCGTCAATATGAAAGTCCGAGGGATCAGTAAACCTGAAGTGAAGCATCGGAATCTATAACTAGTGTCACAGGAATGGTTCAAGACATAGACAGTAAAAAGAGTCAGTTTTCTTGTACTTAAGTCAGCATTGTGCCTTTTGTATTGAATTCCGATGCACTTTCTGTGTTTTATCGTCAATACGAAGGTCCGAGGGATACAGTAAACCTGAAGTGAAGCATCGGAATCTATAACTAGTGTCACAGGAATGGTTCAAAACATAGACAGTAAGAAGAGTCAGGTTTCTTGTACTTAAGTCGGCATTGTGCCTTTTGTATTGAATTCCGATGCAATTTCTGTGTTTCATCGTCAATAAGAAGGTCTGAGGGATACAGTAAACCTGAAGTGAAACATCGGAATTTATAACTAGTGTCACAGGAATGGTTCCAAGCATAGACAGTAAGAAGAGTCAGTTTTCTTGTACTTAGGTCTACATTGTGCCTTTTCTACTTAATTCCGAAGCAATTTCTGCGTTTCATCGTCAATAAGAAGGTCAGAGGGATACAGTAAACCTGAAGTGAAGCATCGGAATCTATAACTAGTGTCACACGAATGGTTCAAAACATAGACAGTAAGAAGAGTCAGTTTTCTTGTACTTAAGTCGGCGTTGGGCCTTTTGTATTCAATTCCGATGCAATTTCTGTGTTTCATCGTCAATGAGAAGGTCTGAGAACTACAGTAATCCTGAAGTGAAGCATCGGAATCTATAACTAGTGTCACAGGAATGGTTCAAAACATAGACAGTTAGAAGAGTCAGTTTTCTTGCACTTAAGTCGGCATTGTGCCTTTTGTATTGAAATTCGATGCAATTTCTGTGTTTCATCGTCAATAAGAAGGTCCGAGGGATACAGTAAACCTGAAGTGAAGCATCGGAATCTATAACTAGTGTCACAGGAATGGTTCAAAACATAGACAGTAAGAAGAGCCAGTTTTCTTGTACTTAAGTCGGCATTGTGCCTTTTGTATTTAATTCCGATGCAATTTCTGTGTTTCATCGTCAACAAGAAGCTCAGAGTGATACAGTAAACCTGATGTGAAACATCGGAATCTATAACTAGTGTCACAGGAACGGTTCAAATCATAGACAGTAAGAAGAGTCAGTTTCCTTGTACTTAAGTCTACACTATGCCTTTTCTACTTAATTCCGATGCTATTTCTGTGTTTCGTCGTCAATAAGAAGGTCAGAGGAATACAGTAAACCTGAATTGAAACATCGGAATCTATAACTAGTGTCACAGGAATGGCTCAAAGCATACAAATTATGAAGAGTCACTTTCCTTGTACTTAAGTCGGCATTGTGCCTTTTGTGTTGAATTCCGATGCAATTTCTGTGTTTCATCGTCAATAAGAAGGTCAGAGTGATACAGTAAATCTGATGCAAAACATCGGAATTCATAACTAGTCTCACAGGAATGGTTCAAAAGCATACACAGTAAGAAGAGTCAGTTTTCTTGTACTTAAGTCGGCATTGTGCCTTTTGTATTTAATTCCGATGCAATTTCTGTGTTTCATCGTCAATAAGAAGGTCAGAGAGATACAGTAAACCTGAAGTGAAGCATCGGAATCTATAACTAGTGTCACAGGAATGGTTTAAAGCATTGACAGTAAGAAGAGTCAGTTTTCTTGTACATAAGTCGGCATTGTGCCTTTTGTATTGAATCTCGATGCAATTTCTGTGTTTCATCGACAATAAGAAGGTCAGAGGGATACAGTAAACCTGAAGTGAAGCATCGTAACCTATAACTAGTGTCACAGGAATGGTGCAAAACATAGACAGTAAGAAGAGTCCGTCTTCTTGTACTTAAGTCGGCATTGTGCCTATTGTATTTAATTCCGATGCAATTTCTGTGCTTCATCGTCAATAAGAAAGTCCGAGGGATACAGTAAACCTGAAGTGAAGAATCGAAATCTATAACTAGTGTCACAGGAATGGTTCAAGACATAGACAGTAAGAAGAGTCAGTTTTCTTGCACTTAAGTCGGCATAGTGCCTTTTGTATTTAATTCCGATGCAATTTCTGTGTTTCATCGTCAATAAGAATGTCAGAGGGTTACAGTAAATCTGATGCGAAACATCGGAATTTATAACTAGTCTCACGGGAATGGTTCAAAACATAGACAGTAAGAAGAGTCACTTTTCTTGTACTTAAGTCTACATTGTGTCTTTTCTACTTAATTCCGATGCAATTTCTGTGTTTCATCGTCAATAAGAAGGTCAGAGGGATACAGTGAACCTGAAGTGAAGCATGGGAATCTATAACTAGTGTCACAGGAATGGTTCAAAGTATAGACAGTAAGAAGAGTCAGTTTTCTTGTACTTAAGTCGGCCTTGTGCCTTTTGTATTTAATTCCGATGCAATTTCTGTGTTTCATCGTCAATAAGGAGGTCAGGAAGATACAGTAAACCTGAAGTGAAGCATCGGAATCTATAACTTGTGTCACAGGAATGGTTTAAAACATAGACAGTAAGAAGGGTCAGTTTTCTTGTACATAAGTCGGCATTGTGCCTTTTCTATTTAATTCCGATGCAACTTCAGTGTTTCATCGTCAATAAGAAGGTCAGAGGTATACAGTAAACCTGAAGTGAAGCAACGGAATCCATAACTAGTGTCACAGGAATGGTTCAAAACATAGACAGTAAGATGAGCCAGCCTTCTTGTACTTTAGTCGGCATTGTGCCTTTTGTATTTAATTCGGATGAAATTTCTGTGTTTCATCGTCAATAAGGAGGTCAGAGGGATACAGTGAACCTGAAGTAAAGCATCGTAACCTATAACTAGTGTCACAGGAATGGTGCAAACCATAGACAGTAAGAAGAGTCTGTCTTCTTGTACTTAAGTCGGCATTGTGCCTATTGTATTTAATTCCGATGCAATTTCTGTGCTTCATCGTCAATAAGAAAGTCCGAGGGATCAGTAAACCTGAAGTGAAGCATCGGAATCTATAACTAGTGTCACAGGAATGGTTCAAGACATAGACAGTAAAAAGAGTCAGTTTTCTTGTACTTAAGTCAGCATTGTGCCTTTTGTATTGAATTCCGATGCACTTTCTGTGTTTTATCGTCAATAAGAAGGTCAGAGGGATACAGTAAACCTGAAGTGAAGTATCGGTATCTATAACTAGTGTCACAGGAATGGCTCAAATCATAGACAGTAAGAAGAGTCAGTTTTTTTGTACTTAAGTCGGCATTGTGCCTTTTGTATTGAATTCCGATGCAATTTCTGTGTTTCATCGTCAATACGAAGGTCCGAGGGATACAGTAAACCTGAAGTGAAGCTTCGGAATCTATAACTAGTGTCACAGGAATGGTTCAAAACATAGACAGTAAGAAGAGTCAGTTTTCTTGTACTTAAGTCGGCATTGTGCCTTTTGTATTGAATTCCGATGCAATTTCTGTGTTTCATCGTCAATAAGAAGGTCTGAGGGATGCAGTAAACCTGAAGTGAAACATCGGAATTTATAACTAGTGTCACAGGAATGGTTCCAAGCATAGACAGTAAGAAGAGTCAGTTTTCTTGTATTAGGTCTACATTGTGCCTTTTCTACTCAATTCCGAAGCAATTTCTGCGTTTCATCGTCAATAAGAAGGTCAGAGGGATACAGTAAACCTGAAGTGAAGCATCGGAATCTATAACTAGTGTCACACGAATGGTTCAAACATAGACAGTAAGAAGAGTCAGTTTTCTTGTACTTAAGTCGGCGTTGGGCCTTTTGTATTTAATTCCGATGCAATTTCTGTGTTTCATCGTCAATGAGAAGGTCTGAGAACTACAGTAATCCTGAAGTGAAGCATCGGAATCTATAACTAGTGTCACAGGAATGGTTCAAAACATAGACAGTTAGAAGAGTCAGTTTTCTTGTACTTAAGTCGGCATTGTGCCTTTTGTATTGATATTCGATGCAATTTCTGTGTTTCATCGTCAATAAGAAGGTCGAGGGATACAGTAAACCTGAAGTGAAGCATCGGAATCTATAACTAGTGTCACAGGAATGGTTCAAAACATAGACAGTAAGAAGAGCCAGTTTTCTTGTACTTAAGTCGGCATTGTGCCTTTTGTATTTAATTCCGATGCAATTTCTGTGTTTCATCGTCAACAAGAAGCTCAGAGTGATACAGTAAACCTGAAGTGAAACATCGAATCTATAACTAGTGTCACAGGAATGGTTCAAATCATAGACAGTAAGAAGAGTCAGTTTCCTTGTACTTAAGTCTACATTGTGCCTTTTCTACTTAATTCCGATGCTATTTCTGTGTTTCGTCGTCAATAAGAAGGTCAGAGGAATACAGTAAACCTGAATTGAAACATCGGAATCTATAACTAGTGTCACAGGAATGGCTCAAAGCATACAAATTATGAAGAGTCACTTTCCTTGTACTTAAGTCGGCATTGTGCCTTTTGTGTTAAATTCCAATGCAATTTCTGTGTTTCATCGTCAATAAGAAGGTCAGAGGGATACAGTAAACCTGAAGTGAAGCATCGGAATCTATAACTAGAGTCACAAAAATGGTTCAAAACATAGACACTAAGAAGGGTCAGTCTTCTTGTACTTGAGTCGGCAATGCACCTTTTCTATTTTATTTCCGATGCAATTTCTGTGTTTCATCGTCAATAAGAGGTCAGAGGGACACAGTAAACCATAAGTGAAGCATCGGAATCTATAACTAGTGTCACAGGAGTGGTTCAAAACATAGACAGTAAGAAGAGTCAGTATTCTTGTTCTTAAGTCGGCATTGTGCCTTTTGTATTTAATTCCGATGCAATATCTTTGTTTTATCGTCAATAAGAAGGTCAGAGAGATACAGTAAACCTGAACTGAAGCATCGGAAACTATAACTAGTGTCACAGGAATGGTTCAAAACATAGACAGTAGGAAGAGTCAGTTTTCTTGTACTTAAGTCGGCATTGTGCCTTTTGTATTGAATTCCGATGCAATTTCTGTGTTTCATCGTCAATAAGAAGCTCAGAGGGATACAGTAGACCTGAAGTGACGCATCGTAATCTATAACTAGTGTCACAGGAATGGTTCAAAACATAGACAGTAAGAAGAGTCAGTTTTCTTGTACTTAAGTCGGCATTGTGAGTTTTGTATTGAATTTCGATGCAATTTCTGCGTTTCTTCGACAATAAGAAGGTCAGAGGGATACAGTAAACCTGAAGTGAAGCATCGGAATCTATAACTAGAGTCACAAAAATGGTTCAAAGCATAGACAGTAAGAAGGGTCAGTTTTCTTGTACTTAAGTCGGCATTGTGCCTTTTCTATTTAATTCCGATGCAACTTCAGTGTTTCATCGTCAATAAGAATGTCAGAGGTATACAGTAAACCTGAAGTGAAGCAACGGAATCTATAACTAGTGTCACAGGAATGGTTCAAAACATAGACAGTAAGATGAGCCAGCCTTCATGTACTTTAGTCGGCATTGTGCCTTTTGTATTTAATTCGGATGAAATTTCTGTGTTTCATCGTCAATAAGGAGGTCAGAGGGATACAGTGAACCTGAAGTAAAGCATCGTAACCTATAACTAGTGTCACAGGAATGGTGCAAACCATAGACAGTAAGAAGAGTCTGTCTTCTTGTACTTAAGTCGGCATTGTGCCTATTGTATTTAATTCCGATGCAATTTCTGTGCTTCATCGTCAGTAAGAAAGTCCGAGGGTTCAGTAAACTGAAGTGAAGCATCGGAATCCATAATTAGTGTCACAGGAATGGTTCAAGACATAGACAGTAAAAAGAGTCAGTATTCTTGTACTTAAGTCAGCATTGTGCCTTTTGTATTGAATTCCGATGCACTTTCTGTGTTTTATCGTCAATACGAAGGTCCGAGGGATACAGTAAACCTGAAGTGAAGCATCGGAATCTATAACTAGTGTCACAGGAATGGTTCAAAACATAGACAGTAAGAAGAGTCAGGTTTCTTGTACTTAAGTCGGCATTGTGCCTTTTGTATTGAATTCCGATGCAATTTCTGTGTTTCATCGTCAATAAGAAGGTCTGAGGGATACAGTAACCCTGAAGTGAAACATCGGAATTTATAACTAGTATCACAGGAATGGTTCCAAGCATAGACAGTAAGAAGAGTCAGTTTTCTTGTACTTAGGTCTACATTGTGCCTTTTCTACTTAATTCCGAAGCAATTTCTGCGTTTCATCGTCAATAAGAAGGTCAGAGGGATACAGTAAACCTGAGTGAAGCATCGGAATCTATAACTAGTGTCACACGAATGGTTCAAAACATAGACAGTAAGAAGAGTCAGTTTTCTTGTACTTAAGTCGGCGTTGGGCCTTTTGTATTTAATTCCGATGCAATTTCTGTGTTTCATCGTCAATGAGAAGGTCTGAGAACTACAGTAATCCTGAAGTGAAGCATCGGAATCTATAACTAGTGTCACAGGAATGGTTCAAAACATAGACAGTTAGAAGAGTCAGTTTTCTTGCACTTAAGTCGGCATTGTGCCTTTTGTATTGAATTCGATGCAATTTCTGTGTTTCATCGTCAATAAGAAGGTCCGAGGGATACAGTAAACCTGAAGTGAAGCATCGGAATCTATAACTAGTGTCACAGGAATGGTTCAAAACATAGACAGTAAGAAGAGCCAGTTTTCTTGTACTTAAGTCGGCATTGTGCCTTTTGTATTTAATTCCGATGCAATTTCTGTGTTTCATCGTCAACAAGAAGCTCAGAGTGATACAGTAAACCTGAAGTGAAACATCGGAATCTATAACTAGTGTCACAGGAACGGTTCAAATCATAGACAGTAAGAAGAGTCAGTTTCCTTGTACTTAAGTCTACACTATGCCTTTTCTACTTAATTCCGATGCTATTTCTGTGTTTCGTCGTCAATAAGAAGGTCAGAGGAATACAGTAAACCTGAATTGAAACATCGGAATCTATAACTAGTGTCACAGGAATGGCTCAAAGCATACAAATTATGAAGAGTCACTTTCCTTGTACTTAAGTCGGGCATTGTGCCTTTTGTGTTGAATTCCAATGCAATTTCTGTGTTTCATCGTCAATAAGAAGGTCAGAGGGATACAGTAAACCTGAAGTGAAGCATCGGAATCTATAACTAGAGTCTCAAAAATGGTTCAAAACATAGACAGTAAGAAGGGTCAGTCTTCTTGTACTTAAGTCGGCAACGCAATTTCTGTGTTTCATCGTCAATAAGAAGGTCAGAGGGACACAGTAAACCATACGTGAAGCATCGGAATCTATAACTAGTGTCACAGGAGTGGTTCAAAACATAGACAGGAAGATGAGTCAGTATTCTTGTTCTAAAGTCGGCATTGTGCCTTTTGTATTTAATTCCGATGCAATATCTTTGTTTCATCGTCAATAAGAAGGTCAGAGAGATACAGTAAACCTGAACTGAAGCATCGGAAACTATAACTAGTGTCACAGGAATTGTTCAAAACATAGACAGTCAGAAGAGTCAGTTTTCTTGTACTTAAGTCTACATTGTTCCTTTTCTACTTAATTCCGATGCAATTTCTGTGTTTCATCGTCAATAAGAAGGTCAGAGAGATACAGTAAACATGAAGTGAATCATCGGAATCTATAACTAGTGTCACAGGAATGGTTAAAAACACAGACAGTAAGAAGAGTCAGTTTTCTTGTACTTAAGTCGGCATTGTGCCTTTTGTATTGAATTCCGATGCAATTTCTGTGTTTCATCGTCAATAAGAAGCTCAGAGGGATACAGTAAACCTGAAGTGAAACATCGGAATCTATAACTAGTGTCACAGGAGTGGTTCAAAACATAGACAGTAAGAAGAGTCAGTTTTCTTGTACTTATGTCTACATTGTGCTTTTTCTACTTAATTCCGATGCTATTTCTGTGTTTCGTCGTCAATAAGAAGGTCAGAGGGATACAGTGAACCTGAAGTGAAGCATCGGAATCTACAACTAGTGTCACAGGAATGGTTCAAAGCATAGACAGTAAGAAGAGTCAGTTTTCTTGTAGTTAAGTCGGCATTATGCCTTTTGTATTTAATTCCGATGAAATTTCTGTGTTTCATCGTCAATAAGAAGGCCAGAGGGATACAGTAAACCTGAAGTGAAGCATCGGAATCTATAACTAGTGTCACAGGAATGGTTCAATTCATAGACTGTAAGAAGAGTCAGTTTTCTTGTACTTAAGTCGGCATTGTGCCTTTTGTATTTAATTAATTACGAATATTTTCGAGATAACGACAGAGTAAATAAACATGAAACAATCGACAATCACACCAGCGATATATACTGAACCATCACAGGTTAGTCACAACACATACTTTATCTCACATCACTAAAATGTACCTGATGAGCACGGACGTTAATAATAACACCATTTGACAGCAGTTTAACAGCGCCGCAGTGGGTCACGCCCATGTAAGGTCCGAGGGATACAGTAAACCTGGAGTGAAGCATCGGAATCTATAACTAGTGTCACAGGAATGGTTCAAAGCATAGACAGTAAGAAGAGTCAGTTTACTTCTTCTTAAGTCGGCATTGTGCCTTTTGTACTGCATTCCGATGCAATTTCTGTGTTTCATCGTCAATAAGAAGGTCAGTTGGATACAGTAAACCTGAAGTGAAGCATCGGAATCTATAACTAGTGTCACAGGAATGGTTCAATTCATAGACAGTAAGAAGAGTCTGTTTTCTTGTACTTAAGTCTACATTGTGCCTTTTCTAGTTAATTCCGATGCTATTTCTGTGTGTCGTCGTCAATAAGAAGGTCAGAGGAATACAGTAAACCTGAAGTGAAACATCGGAATCTATGACTAGTGTCACAGGAATGGTTCCAAGCATACATATTATGAAGAGTCAGTTTTCTTGTACTTAAGTCGGCATTGTGCCTTTTTTATTGAATTCCAATGCAATTTCTGTGTTTCATCGTCAATAAGAAGGTCAGAGGGATACAGTAAACCTGAAGTGAAGCATCGGAATCTATAACTAGTGTTACAGGAATGGTTCAAAACATTGGCAGTAAGATGAGTCAGTTTTCTTGTACTTAAGTCTACATTTTGCATTTTCTACTTAATTTCGATGCTATTTCTGCGTTTCGTCGTCAATAAGAGGGACAGAGGAATACAGTAAACCTGAAGTGAAACATCGGAATCTATAACTAGTGTCACAGGAATGGTTTAAAACATAGACAGTAAGAAGGGTCAGTTTTCTTGAACATAAGTCGGCATTGTGCCTTTTGTATTGAATTTCGATGCAATTTCTGTGTTTCATCGACAATAAGAAGGTCAGAGGGATACAGTAAACCTCAAGTGAAGCATCGGAATCTATAACTAGTGTCACAGGAATGGTTCAAAACATAGACAGTAAGAAGAGTCAGTTTTCTTGTACTTAAGTCGCCATTGTGCCTTTTGTATTGAATTCCGATGCAATTTCTGTGTTTCATCGTCAATAAGTAGGTCAGAGAGATACAGCAAACCTGATGTGAAACATCGTAATTTATAACTAGTGTCACAGGAATGGTTGAAAACATAGACAGTAGGAAGAGTCAGTTTTCTTGTACTTAAGTCTACATTGTGCCTTTCCTACTTTATTCCGATTCTACTTCTGTGTTTCGTCGTCAATAAGAAGGTCAGAGGAATACAGTAAACCTGAAGTGAAACATCGGAATCTATAACTAGTGTCACAGGAATGGTTCAAAGCGTAGACATTAAGAAGAGTCAGTTTTCTTGTACTTAAGTCGGCATTGTGCCTTTTGTATTGAATTTCGATGCAATATCTGTGTTTCATCGACAATAAGAAGGTCAGAGGGATACAGTAAACCTGAAGTGAAGCATCGGAATCTATAACTAGTGTCACAGGAATGGTTCAAAACATAGACAGTAAGAAGAGTCAGTTTTCTTGTACTTAAGTCGGCATTGTGCCTTTTGTATTGAATTCCAATGCAATTTCTGTGTTTCATCGTCAATAAGAAGGTCAGAGAGATACAGTAAACCTGAAGTGAAACATCGGAATTTATAACTAGTGTCACAGGAATGGTTGAAAACATAGACAGTAGGAAGAGTCAGTTTTCTTGTACTTAAGTCTACATTGTGCCTTTTCTACTTTAATCCGATGCTACTTCTGTGTTTCGTCGTCAATAAGAAGGTCAGAGGAATACAGTAAGCCTGAAGTGAAACATCGGAATCTGTAACTAGTGTCACAGGAATGGTTCAAAGCGTAGAGATTAAGAAGAGTCAGTTTTCTTGTACTTAAGTCGGCATTGTGCCTTTTGTATTGAATTCCAATGCAATTTCTGTGTTTCATCGTCAAGGAGAAGGTCAGAGGGATACAGTAAACCTGAAGTGAAGCATCGGAATCTATAACTAGAGTCACAAAAATGGTTCAAACATAGACAGTAGGAAGAGTCAGTTTTCTTGTACTTAAGTCGGCATTGCGACTTTTCTATTTAATTCCGATGCAATTTGAGTGTTTCATCGTCAATAAGAAGGTCAGAGGGTTACAGTAAACCTGATGTGAAGCATCGGAATCAATAACTAGTGTCACAGGAATGGTTCAATGCATAGACAGTAAAAAGAGTCAGTTTCGTTGTACTGAAGACGGCATTGTGCCTTTTGTATTGAATTCCGATGCAATTTCTGTGTTTCATCGTCAATAAGAAGGTCAGAGGGATACAGTAAATCTGATGCGAAACATCGGAATTCATAACAAGTCTCACAGGAATGGTTCAAAAGCATAAACAGTAAGAAGAGTCAGTTTTCTTGTACTTAAGTCTACATTGTGTCTTTTCTACTTAATTCCGATGCAATTTCTGTGTTTCATCGTCCATAAGAAGGCCAGAGGGATACAGTGAACCTGAAGTGAAGCATGGGAATCTATAACTAGTGTCACAGGAATGGTTCAAAACATAGACAGTAAGAAGAGTCAGTTTTCTTGTACTTAAGTCGGCATTGTGCCTTTTGTATTTAATTCCGATGCAATTTCTGTGTTTCATCGTCAATAAGAAGGTCAGAGAGATACAGTAAACCTGAAGTGAAGCATCGGAATCTATAACTAGTGTCACAGGAATGGTTTAAAGCATAGACAGTAAGAAGAGTCAGTTTTCTTGTACATAAGTCGGCATTGTGCCTTTTGTATTTAATTCCGATGCAATTTCTGTGTTTCATCGTCAAAAGAAGGTTACAGGGATACAGTAAACCTGAAGTGATGCATCGGAAACTATAACAAGTGTCACAGGAATGGTTCAAAACATGGACAGTAAGAAGAGTCACTTTTCTTGTACTTAAGTCGGCATTGTGCCTTTTCTATTTAATTCCGATGCAACTTCAGTGTTTCGTCGTCAATAAGAAGGTCAGAGGAATACAGTAAACCTGAAGTGAAGCAACGGAATCTATAACTAGTGTCACAGGAATGGTTCAAAACATAGACAGTAAGATGAGCCAGCCTTCTTGTACTTTAGTCGGCATTGTGCCTTTTGTATTTAATTCGGATGCAATTTCTGTGTTTCATCGTCAATAAGAAGGTCAGAGGGATACAGTGAACCTGAAGTGAAGCATGGGAATCTATAACTAGTGTCACAGGAATGGTTCAAACATAGACAGTAAGAAGAGTCAGTTTTCTTGTACTTAAGTCGGCATTGTGCCTTTTATATTTAATTCCGATGCAAATTCTGTGTTTCATCGTCAATAAGGAGGTCAGGAAGATACAGTAAACCTGAAGTGAAGCATCGGAATCTATAACTTGTGTCACAGGAATGGTTTAAAACATAGACAGTAAGAAGGGTCAGTTTTCTTGAACATAAGTCGGCATTGCGCCTTTTGTATTGAATTTCGATGCAATTTCTGTGTTTCATCGACAATAAGAAGGTCAGAATGATACAGTAAACCTGAAGTGATGCATCGGAATCTATAACTAGTGTCACAGGAATGGTTCAAAACATAGACAGTAAGATGAGTCAGTTTTCTTGTACTTAAGTCGGCATTGTGCCTTTTGTATTGAATTCCGATGCAATTTCTGTGTTTCATCGTCAATAAGAAGGTCAGAGAGATACAGCAAACCTGAAGTGAAACATCGTAATTTATAACTAGTGTCACAGGAATGGTTGAAAACATAGACAGTAGGAAGAGTCAGTTTTCTTGTACTTAATTCTACATTGTGCCTTTTCTACTTAATTCCGATGCAATTTCTGTGTTTCATCGTCAATAAGAAGGTCAGAGAGATACAGCAAACCTGAAATGAAACATCGTAATTTATAACTAGTGTCACAGGAATGGTTGAAAACATAGACAGTAGGAAGAGTCAGTTTTCTTGTACTTAAGTCTACATTGTGCCTTTCCTACTTTATTCCGATGCTACTTCTGTGTTTCGTCGTCAATAAGAAGGTCAGAGGAATACAGTAAACCTGAAGTGAAACATCGGAATCTATAACTAGTGTCACAGGAATGGTTCAAAGCGTAGACATTAAGAAGAGTCAGTTTTCTTGTACTTAAGTCGGCATTGTGCCTTTTGTATTGAATTTCGATGCAATATCTGTGTTTCATCGACAATAAGAAGGTCAGAGGGATACAGTAAACCTGAAGTGAAGCATCGGAATCTATAACTAGTGTCACAGGAATGGTTCAAAACATAGACAGTAAGAAGAGTCAGTTTTCTTGTACTTAAGTCGGCATTGTGCCTTTTGTATTGAATTCCGATGCAATTTCTGTGTTTCATCGTCAATAAGAAGGTCAGAGAGATACAGTAAACCTGAAGTGAAACATCGTAATTTATAACTAGTGTCACAGGAATGGTTGAAAACATAGACAGTAGGAAGAGTCAGTTTTCTTGTACTTAAGTCGGCATTGTGCCTTTTGTATTTAATTCCGATGCAATTTCTGTGTTTCATCGTCAGTAAGGAGGTCAGGAAGATACATTAAACCTGAAGTGAAGCATCGGAATCTATAACTTGTGTCACAGGAATGGTTTAAAACATAGACAGTAAGAAGGGTCAGTTTTCTTGAACATAAGTCGGCATTGTGCCTTTTGTATAGAATTTCGATGCAATTTCTGTGTTTCATCGACAATAAGAGGGTCAGAGGGATACAGTAAACCTGAAGTAAAGCAACGGAATCTATAACTAGTGTCACAGGAATGGTTCAAAACATAGACAGTAAGATGAGCCAGCCTTCTTGTACTTTAGTCGGCATTGTATCTTTTGTATTTAATTCGGATGCAATTTCTGTGTTTCATCGTCAATAAGGAGGTCAGAGGGATACATTGAACCTGAAGTGAAGCATCGTAACCTATAGCTAGTGTCACAGGAATGGTGCAAAACATAGACAGTAAGAAGAGTCTGTCTTCTTGCACTTAAGTCGGCATTGTGCCTATTGTATTTAATTCCGATGCAATTTCTGTGTTTCATCGTCAATAAGAAAGTCCGAGGGATACAGTAAACCTGAAGTGAAGCATCGGAATCTATAACTAGTGTCACAGGAATGGTTCAAAGCATAGACAGTAAGAAGAGTCAGTTTTCTTGCACTTAAGTCGGCATTGTGCCTTTTGTATTTTATTCCGATGCAATTTCTGTGTTCCATCGTCAATAAGAAGGTCAGAGGGATATAGTAAATCTGATGCGAAACATCGGAATTTATAACTAGTCTCACAAGAATGGTTCAAAACATAGACAGTAAGAAGAGCCAGTTTTCTTGTACTTAAGTCTACATTGTGTCTTTTCTACTTAATTCCGATGCAATTTTTGTGTTTCATCGTCAATAAGAAGGTCACAGGAATACAGTGAACCTGAAGTGAAGCATGGGAATCTATAACTAGTGTCACAGGAATGGTTCAAAACATAGACAGTAAGAAGAGTCAGTTTTCTTGTACTTGAGTCGGCATTGTGCCTTTTGTATTTAATTCCGATGCAATTTCTGTGTTTCATCGTCAATAAGGAGGTCAGGAAGATACATTAAACCTGAAGTGAAGCATCGGAATCTATAACTTGTGTCACAGGAATGGTTTAAAACATAGACAGTAAGAAGGGTCAGTTTTCTTGTACATAAGTCGGCATTGTGCCTTTTGTATTGAATTTCGATGCAATTTCTGTGTTTCATCGACAATAAGAAGGTCAGAGGGATACAGTAAACCTGAAGTGAAGCATCGAAATCTATAACTAGTGTCACAGGAATGGTTGAAAACATAGACAGTAAGAAGAGTCAGTTTTCTTGTACTTAAGTCGGCATTGTGCCTTTTGTATTGAATTCCGATGCAATTTCTGTGTTTCATCGTTACTAAGAAGGTCAGAGAGATACAGTAAACCTGAAGTGAAACATCGGAATTTATAACTAGTGTCACAGGAATGGTTGAAAACATAGACATTAGGAAGAGTCAGTTTTCTTGTACTTAAGTCTACATTGTGCCTTTTCTACTTTATTCCGATGCTACTTCTGTGTTTCGTCGTCAATAAGAACGTCAGAGGAATACAGTAAACCTGAAGTGAAACATCGGAATCTATAACTAGTGTCACAGGAATGGTTCAAAGCGTAGACACTAAGAAGAGTCAGTTTTCTTGTACTTAAGTCGGCATTGTGCCTTTTGTATTGAATTCCAATGCAATTTCTGTGTTTCATCGTCAATGAGAAGGTCAGAGGGATACAGTAAACCTGAAGTGAAGCATCGGAATCTATAACTAGAGTCACAAAAATGGTTCAAAACATAGACAGTAAGAAGAGTCAGTTTTCTTGTACTTAAGTCGGCATTGCGACTTTTGTATTTAATTCCGATGCAATTTCTGTGTTTCATCGTCAATAAGAAGGTCAGAGGGTTACAGTAAACCTGATGTGAAGCATCGGAATCAATAACTAGTGTCACAGGAATAGTTCAATGTATAGACAGTAAGAAGAGTCAGTTTCCTTGTACTTAAGACGGCATTGTGCCTTTTGTATTGAATTCCGATGCAATTTCTGTGTTTCATCGTCAATAAGAAGGTCAGAGGGATACAGTAAATCTGATGCGAAACATCGGAATTCACAACTAGTCTCACAGGAATGGTTCAAAGGCATAAACAGTAAGAAGAGTCAGTTTTCTTGTACTTAAGTCTACATTGTGTCTTTTCTACTTAATTATGATGCAATTTCTGTGTTTCATCGTCAATAAGAAGGTCAGAGGGATACAGTGAACCTGAAGTGAAGCATGGGAATCTATAACTAGTGTCACAGGAATGGTTCAAAACATAGACAGTAAGAAGAGTCAGTTTTCTTGTACTTAAGTCGGCATTGTGCCTTTTGTATTTAATTCCGATGCAATTTCTGTGTTTCATCGTCAATAAGAAGGTCAGAGAGATACAGTAAACATGAAGTGAAGCATCGGAATCTATAACTAGTGTCACAGGAATGGTTTAAAGCATAGACAGTAAGAAGAGTCAGTTTTCTTGTACATAAGTCGGCATTGTGCCTTTTGTATTGAATCTCGATGCAATTTCTGTGTTTCATCGACAATAAGAAGGTCAGAGGGATACAGTAAACCTCAAGTGAAGCATCGGAATCTATAACTAGTGTCACAGGAATTGTTCAAAACATGGACAGTAAGAAGAGTCACTTTTCTTGTACTTAAGTCGGCATTGTGCCTTTTTTATTTAATTCCGATGCAACTTCAGTGTTTCATCGTCAATAAGAAGGTCAGAGGGATACAGTAAACCTGAAGTGAAGCAACGGAATCTATAACTAGTGTCACAGGAATGGTTCAAAACATAGACAGTAAGATGAGCCAGCCTCTTGTACTTTAGTCGGCATTGTGCCTTTTGTATTTAATTCGGATGCAATTTCTGTGTTTCATCGTCAATAAGAAGGTCAGAGGGATACAGTGAACCAGAAGTGAAGCATGGGAATCTAGAACTAGTGTCACAGGATTGGTTCAAAACATAGACAGTAAGAAGAGTCAGTTTTCTTGTACTTAAGTCGGCATTGTGCCTTTTATATTTAATTCCGATGCAATTTCTGTGTTTCATCGTCAATAAGGAGGTCAGGAAGATACAGTAAACCTGAAGTGAAGCATCGGAATCTATAACTTGTGTCACAAAAATGGTTTAAAACATAGACAGTAAGAAGGGTCAGTTTTCTTGAACATAAGTCGGCATTGTGCCTTTTGTATTGAATTTCGATGCAATTTCTGTGTTTCATCGACAATAAGAAGGTCAGAGGGATACAGTAAACCTCAAGTGAAGCATCGGAATCTATAACTAGTGTCACAGGAATGGTTCAAAACATAGACAGTAAGAAGAGTCAGTTTTCTTGTACTTAAGTCGCCATTGTGCCTTTTGTATTGAATTCCGATGCAATTTCTGTGTTTCATCGTCAATAAGAAGGTCAGACAGATACAGCAAACCTGAAGTGAAACATCGTAATTTATAACTAGTGTCACAGGAATGGTTGAAAACATAGACAGTAGGAAGAGTCAGTTTTCTTGTACTTAAGTCTACATTGTGCCTTTCCTACTTTATTCCGATTCTACTTCTGTGTTTCGTCGTCAATAAGAAGGTCAGAGGAATACAGTAAACCTGAAGTGAAACATCGGAATCTATAACTAGTGTCACAGGAATGGTTCAAAGCGTAGACATTAAGAAGAGTCAGTTTTCTTGTACTTAAGTCGGCATTGTGCCTTTTGTATTGAATTTCGATGCAATATCTGTGTTTCATCGACAATAAGAAGGTCAGAGGGATACAGTAAACCTGAAGTGAAGCATCGGAATCTATAACTAGTGTCACAGGAATGGTTCAAAACATAGACAGTAAGAAGAGTCAGTTTTCTTGTACTTAAGTCGGCATTGTGCCTTTTGTATTGAATTCCAATGCAATTTCTGTGTTTCATCGTCAATAAGAAGGTCAGAGAGATACAGTAAACCTGAAGTGAAACATCGGAATTTATAACTAGTGTCACAGGAATGGTTGAAAACATAGACAGTAGGAAGAGTCAGTTTTCTTGTACTTAAGTCTACATTGTGCCTTTTCTACTTTAATCCGATGCTACTTCTGTGTTTCGTCGTCAATAAGAAGGTCAGAGGAATACAGTAAGCCTGAAGTGAAACATCGGAATCTGTAACTAGTGTCACAGGAATGGTTCAAAGCGTAGAGATTAAGAAGAGTCAGTTTTCTTGTACTTAAGTCGGCATTGTGCCTTTTGTATTGAATTCCAATGCAATTTCTGTGTTTCATCGTCAAGGAGAAGGTCAGAGGGATACAGTAAACCTGAAGTGAAGCATCGGAATCTATAACTAGAGTCACAAAAATGGTTCAAACATAGACAGTAAGAAGAGTCAGTTTTCTTGTACTTAAGTCGGCATTGCGACTTTTCTATTTAATTCCGATGCAATTTGAGTGTTTCATCGTCAATAAGAAGGTCAGAGGGTTACAGTAAACCTGATGTGAAGCATCGGAATCAATAACTAGTGTCACAGGAATGGTTCAATGCATAGACAGTAAAAAGAGTCAGTTTCGTTGTACTGAAGACGGCATTGTGCCTTTTGTATTGAATTCCGATGCAATTTTCTGTGTTTCATCGTCAATAAGAAGGTCAGAGGGATACAGTAAATCTGATGCGAAACATCGGAATTCATAACAAGTCTCACAGGAATGGTTCAAAAGCATAAACAGTAAGAAGAGTCAGTTTTCTTGTACTTAAGTCTACATTGTGTCTTTTCTACTTAATTCCGATGCAATTTCTGTGTTTCATCGTCCATAAGAAGGCCAGAGGGATACAGTGAACCTGAAGTGAAGCATGGGAATCTATAACTAGTGTCACAGGAATGGTTCAAAACATAGACAGTAAGAAGAGTCAGTTTCTTGTACTTAAGTCGGCATTGTGCCTTTTGTATTTAATTCCGATGCAATTTCTGTGTTTCATCGTCAATAAGAAGGTCAGAGAGATACAGTAAACCTGAAGTGAAGGCATCGGAATCTATAACTAGTGTCACAGGAATGGTTTAAAGCATAGACAGTAAGAAGAGTCAGTTTTCTTGTACATAAGTCGGCATTGTGCCTTTTGTATTTAATTCCGATGCAATTTCTGTGTTTCATCGTCAAAAGAAGGTTACAGGGATACAGTAAACCTGAAGTGATGCATCGGAAACTATAACAAGTGTCACAGGAAATGGTTCAAAAACATGGACAGTAAGAAGAGTCACTTTTCTTGTACTTAAGTCGGCATTGTGCCTTTTCTATTTAATTCCGATGCAACTTCAGTGTTTCGTCGTCAATAAGAAGGTCAGAGGAATACAGTAAACCTGAAGTGAAGCAACGGAATCTATAACTAGTGTCACAGGAATGGTTCAAAACATAGACAGTAAGAAGAGCCAGCCTTCTTGTACTTTAGTCGGCATTGTGCCTTTTGTATTTAATTCGGATGGCAATTTCTGTGTTTCATCGTCAATAAGAAGGTCAGAGGGATACAGTGAACCTGAAGTGAAGCATGGGAATCTATAACTAGTGTCACAGGAATGGTTCAAACATAGACAGTAAGAAGAGTCAGTTTTCTTGTACTTAAGTCGGCATTGTGCCTTTTATATTTAATTCCGATGCAAATTCTGTGTTTCATCGTCAATAAGGAGGTCAGGAAGATACAGTAAACCTGAAGTGAAGCATCGGAATCTATAACTTGTGTCACAGGAATGGTTTAAAACATAGACAGTAAGAAGGGTCAGTTTTCTTGAACATAAGTCGGCATTGCGCCTTTTTGTATTGAATTTCGATGCAATTTCTGTGTTTCATCGACAATAAGAAGGTCAGAATGATACAGTAAACCTGAAGTGATGCATCGGAATCTATAACTAGTGTCACAGGAATGGTTCAAAACATAGACAGTAAGATGAGTCAGTTTTCTTGTACTTAAGTCGGCATTGTGCCTTTTGTATTGAATTCCCGATGCAATTTCTGTGTTTCATCGTCAATAAGAAGGTCAGAGAGATACAGCAAACCTGAAGTGAAACATCGTAATTTATAACTAGTGTCACAGGAATGGTTGAAAACATAGACAGTAGGAGGAGAGTCAGTTTTCTTGTACTTAATTCTACATTGTGCCTTTTCTACTTAATTCCGATGCAATTTCTGTGTTTCATCGTCAATAAGAAGGTCAGAGAGATACAGCAAACCTGAAATGAAACATCGTAATTTATAACTAGTGTCACAGGAATGGTTGAAAAACATAGACAGTAGGAAGAGTCAGTTTTCTTGTACTTAAGTCTACATTGTGCCTTTCCTACTTTATTCCGATGCTACTTCTGTGTTTCGTCGTCAATAAGAAGGTCAGAGGAATACAGTAAACCTGAAGTGAAACATCGGAATCTATAACTAGTGTCACAGGAATGGTTCAAAGCGTAGACATTAAGAAGAGTCAGTTTTCTTGTACTTAAGTCGGCATTGTGCCTTTTGTATTGAATTTCGATGCAATATCTGTGTTTTCATCGACAATAAGAAGGTCAGAGGGGATACAGTAAACCTGAAGTGAAGCATCGGAATCTATAACTAGTGTCACAGGAATGGTTCAAAACATAGACAGTAAGAAGAGTCAGTTTTCTTGTACTTAAGTCGGCATTGTGCCTTTTGTATTGAATTCCGATGCAATTTCTGTGTTTCATCGTCAATAAGAAGGTCAGAGAGATACAGTAAACCTGAAGTGAAACATCGGAATTTATAACTAGTGTCACAGGAATGGGTTGAAAACATAGACAGTAGGAAGAGTCAGTTTTCTTGTACTTAAGTCTACATTGTGCCTTTTCTACTTTAATCCGATGCTACTTCTGTGTTTCGTCGTCAATAAGAAGGTCAGAGGAATACAGTAAACCTGAAGTGAAACATCGGAATCTGTAACTAGTGTCACAGGAATGGTTCAAAGCGTAGACATTAAGAAGAGTCAGTTTTCTTGTACTTAAGTCGTCATTGTGCCTTTTGTATTGAATTCCAATGCAATTTCTGTGTTTCATCGTCAAGGAGAAGGTCAGAGGGATACAGTAAACCTGAAGTGAAGCATCGGAATCTATAACTAGAGTCACAAAAATGGTTCAAACATAGACAGTAAGAAGAGTCAGTTTTCTTGTACTTAAGTCGGCATTGCGACTTTTCTATTTAATTCCGATGCAATTTGAGTGTTTCATCGTCAATGAGAAGGTCAGAGGGTTACAGTAAACCTGATGTGAAGCATCGGAATCAATAACTAGTGTCACAGGAATGGTTCAATGCATAGACAGTAAGAAGAGTCAGTTTCGTTGTACTTAAGACGGCATTGTGCCTTTTGTATTGAATTCCGATGCAATTTCTGTGTTTCAATCGTCAATACGAAGGTCAGAGGGATACAGTAAATCTGATGCGAAACATCGGAATTCATAACTAGTCTCACAGGAATGGTTCAAAAGCATAAACAGTAAAAAGAGTCAGTTTTCTTGTACTTAAGTCTACATTGTGTCTTTTCTACTTAATTCCGATGCAATTTCTGTGTTTCATCGTCAATAAGAAGGTCAGAGGGATACAGTGAACCTGAAGTGAAGCATGGGAATCTATAACTAGTGTCACAGGAATGGTTCAAAACATAGACAGTAAGAAGAGTCAGTTTTCTTGTACTTAAGTCGGCATTGTGCCTTTTGTATTTAATTCCGATGCAATTTCTGTGTTTCATCGTCAATAAGAAGGTCAGAGAGATACAGTAAACCTGAAGTGAAGCATCGGAATCTATAACTAGTGTCACAGGAATGGTTTAAAGCATAGACAGTAAGAAGAGTCAGTTTTCTTGTACATAAGTCGGCATTGTGCCTTTTGTATTTAATTCCGATGCAATTTCTGTGTTTCATCGTCAAAAGAAGGTTACAGGGATACAGTAAACTTGAAGTGATGCATCGGAAACTATAACAAGTGTCACAGGAATGGTTCAAAACATGGACAGTAAGAAGAGTCACTTTTCTTGTACTTAAGTCGGCATTGTGCCTTTTCTATTTAATTCCGATGCAACTTCAGTGTTTCGTCGTCAATAAGAAGGTCAGAGGGATACAGTAAACCTGAAGTGAAGCAACGGAATCTATAACTAGTGTCACAGGAATGGTTCAAAACATAGACAGTAAGATGAGCCAGCCTTCTTGTACTTTAGTCGGCATTGTGCCCTTTTGTATTTAATTCGGATGCAATTTCTGTGTTTCATCGTCAATAAGAAGGTCAGAGGGATACAGTGAACCTGAAGTGAAGCATGGGAATCTATAACTAGTGTCACAGGAATGGTTCAAACATAGACAGTAAGAAGAGTCAGTTTTCTTGTACTTAAGTCGGCATTGTGCCTTTTATATTTAATTCCGATGCAAATTCTGTGTTTCATCGTCAATAAGGAGGTCAGGAAGATACAGTAAACCTGAAGTGAAGCATCGGAATCTATAACTTGTGTCACAGGAATGGTTTAAAACATGAACAGTAAGAAGGGTCAGTTTTCTTGAACATAAGTCGGCATTGTGCCTTTTGTATTGAATTTCGATGCAATTTCTGTGTTTCATCGACAATAAGAAGGTCAAAGGGATACAGTAAACCTGAAGTGAAGCATCGGAATCTATAACTAGTGTCACAGGAATGGTTCAAAACATAGACAGTAAGAAGAGTCAGTTTTCTTGTACTTAAGTCGGCATTGTGCCTTTTGTATTGAATTCCGATGCAATTTCTGTGTTTCATCGTCAATAAGAAGGTCAGAGAGATACAGCAAACCTGAAGTGAAACATCGTAATATATAACTAGTGTCACAGGAATGGTTGAAAACATAGACAGTAGGAAGAGTCAGTTTTCTTGTACTTAATTCTACATTGTGCCTTTTCTACTTTATTCCGATGCTACTTCTGTGTTTCGTCGTCAATAAGAAGGTCAGAGGAATACCAGTAAACCTGAAGTGAAACATCGGAATCTATAACTAGTGTCACAGGAATGGTTCAAAGCGTAGACATTAAGAAGAGTCAGTTTTCTTGTACTTAAGTCGGCATTGTGCCTTTTGTATTGAATTTCGATGCAATTTTCTGTGTTTCATCGACAATAAGAAGGTCAGAGGGATACAGTAAACCTGAAGTGAAGCATCGGAATCTATAACTAGTGTCACAGGAATGGTTCAAAACATAGACAGTAAGAAGAGTCAGTTTTCTTGTACTTAAGTCGGCATTGTGCCTTTTGTATTGAATTCCGATGCATTTTCTGTGTTTCATCGTCAATAAGAAGGTCAGAGAGATACAGTAAACCTGAAGTGAAACATCGGAATTTATAACTAGTGTCACAGGAATGGTTGAAAACATAGACAGTAGGAAGAGTCAGTTTTCTTGTTACTTAAGTCTACATTGTGCCTTTTCTACTTTAATCCGATGCTACTTCTGTGTTTCGTCGTCAATAAGAAGGTCAGAGGAATACAGTAAACCTGAAGTGAAACATCGGAATCTATAACAAGTGTCACAGGAATGGTTCAAAGCGTAGACATTAAGAAGAGTCAGTTTTCTTGTACTTAAGTCGGCATTGTGCCTTTTGTATTGAATTCCAATGCAATTTCTGTGTTTCATCGTCAATGAGAAGGTCAGAGGGATACAGTAAACCTGAAGTGAAGCATCGGAATCTATAACTAGAGTCACAAAAATGGTTCAAAACATAGACAGTAAGAAGAGTCAGTTTTCTTGTACTTAAGTCGGCATTGGGACTTTTCTATTTAATTCCGATGCAATTTCTGTGTTTCATCGTCAATAAGAAGGTCAGAGGGTTACAGTAAAGCTAATGTGAAGCATCGGAATCAATAACTAGTGTCACAGGAATGGTTCAATGCATAGACAGTAAGAAGAGTCAGTTTTCTTGTATTTAAGTCGGCATTGCGACTTTTCTATTTAATTCCGATGCAATTTCTGTGTTTCATCGTCAATAAGAAGGTCAGAGGGTTACAGTAAAGCTAATGTGAAGCATCGGAATCTATAACTAGTGTCACAGGAATGGTTCAAAGCGTAGACATTAAGAAGAGTCAGTTTTCTTGTACTTAAGTCGGCATTGTGCCTTTTGTATTGAATTTTGATGCAATATCTGTGTTTCATCGACAATAAGAAGGTCAGAGGGATACAGTAAACCTGAAGTGAAGCATCGGAATCTATAACTAGTGTCACAGGAATGGTTCAAAACATAGACAGTAAGAAGAGTCAGTTTTCTTGTACTTAAGTCGGCATTGTGCCTTTTGTATTGAATTCCAATGCAATTTCTGTGTTTCATCGTCAATAAGAAGGTCAGAGAGATACAGTAAACCTGAAGTGAAACATCGGAATTTATAACTAGTGTCACAGGAATGGTTGAAAACATAGACAGTAGGAAGAGTCAGTTTTCTTGTACTTAAGTCTACATTGTGCCTTTTCTACTTTAATCCGATGCTACTTCTGTGTTTCGTCGTCAATAAGAAGGTCAGAGGAATACAGTAAGCCTGAAGTGAAACATCGGAATCTGTAACTAGTGTCACAGGAATGGTTCAAAGCGTAGAGATTAAGAAGAGTCAGTTTTCTTGTACTTAAGTCGGCATTGTGCCTTTTGTATTGAATTCCAATGCAATTTCTGTGTTTCATCGTCAAGGAGAAGGTCAGAGGGATACAGTAAACCTGATGTGAAGCATCGGAATCTATAACTAGAGTCACAAAAATGGTTCAAACATAGACAGTAAGAAGAGTCAGTTTTCTTGTACTTAAGTCGGCATTGCGACTTTTCTATTTAATTCCGATGCAATTTGAGTGTTTCATCGTCAATAAGAAGGTCAGAGGGTTACAGTAAACCTGATGTGAAGCATCGGAATCAATAACTAGTGTCATAGGAATGGTTCAATGCATAGACAGTAAGAAGAGTCAGTTTCGTTGTACTTAAGACGGCATTGTGCCTTTTGTATTGAATTCCGATGCAATTTCTGTGTTTCATCGTCAATAAGAAGGTCAGAGGGATACAGTAAATCTGATGCGAAACATCGGAATTCATAACAAGCCTCACAGGAATGGTTCAAAGGCATAAACAGTAAGAAGAGTCAGTTTTTCGAGTACTTAAGTCTACATTGTGTCTTTTCTACTTAATTCCGATGCAATTTCTGTGTTTCATCGTCCATAAGAAGGCCAGAGGGATACAGTGAACCTGAAGTGAAGCATGGGAATCTATAACTAGTGTCACAGGAATGGTTCAAAACATAGACAGTAAGAAGAGTCAGTTTTCTTGTACTTAAGTCGGCATTGTGCCTTTTGTATTTAATTCCGATGCAATTTCTGTGTTTCATCGTCAATAAGAAGGTCAGAGAGATACAGTAAACCTGAAGTGAAGCATCGGAATCTATAACTAGTGTCACAGGAATGGTTTAAAGCATAGACAGTAAGAAGAGTCAGTTTTCTTGTACATAAGTCGGCATTGTGCCTTTTGTATTTAATTCCGATGCAATTTCTGTGTTTCATCGTCAAAAGAAGGTTACAGGGATACAGTAAACCTGAAGTGATGCATCGGAAACTATAACAAGTGTCACAGGAATGGTTCAAAACATGGACAGTAAGAAGAGTCACTTTTCTTGTACTTAAGTCGGCATTGTGCCTTTTCTATTTAATTCCGATGCAACTTCAGTGTTTCGTCGTCAATAAGAAGGTCAGAGGGATACAGTAAACCTGAAGTGAAGCAACGGAATCTATAACTAGTGTCACAGGAATGGTTCAAAACATAGACAGTAAGATGAGCCAGCCTTCTTGTACTTTAGTCGGCATTGTGCCTTTTGTATTTAATTCGGATGCAATTTCTGTGTTTCATCGTCAATAAGAAGGTCAGAGGGATACAGTGAACCTGAAGTGAAGCATGGGAATCTATAACTAGTGTCACAGGAATGGTTCAAACAACGACAGTAAGAAGAGTCAGTTTTCTTGTACTTAAGTCGGCATTGTGCCTTTTATATTTAATTCCGATGCAAATTCTGTGTTTCATCGTCAATAAGGAGGTCAGGAAGATACAGTAAACCTGAAGTGAAGCATCGGAATCTATAACTTGTGTCACAGGAATGGTTTAAAACATAGACAGTAAGAAGGGTCAGTTTTCTTGAACATAAGTCGGCATTGTGCCTTTTGCATTGAATTTCGATGCAATTTTCTGTGTTTCATCGACAATAAGAAGGGTCAGAGGGATACAGTAAACCTGAAGTGATGCATCGGAATCTATAACTAGTGTCACAGGAATGGTTTAAAAACATAGACAGTAAGAAGAGTCAGTTTTCTTGTACTTAAGTCGGCATTGTGCCTTTTGTATTGAATTCCGATGCAATTTCTGTGTTTCATCGTCAATAAGAAGGTCAGAGAGATACAGCAAACCTGAAGTGAAACATCGTAATTTATAACTAGTGTCACAGGAATGGTTGAAAACATAGACAGTAGGAAGAGTCAGTTTTCTTGTACTTAATTCTACATTGTGCCTTTTCTACTTAATTCCGATGCAATTTCTGTGTTTCATCGTCAATAAGAAGGTCAGAGAGATACAGCAAACCTGAAGTGAAACATCGTAATTTATAACTAGTGTCACAGGAATGGTTGAAAACATAGACAGTAGGAAGAGTCAGTTTTCTTGTACTTAAGTCTACATTGTGCCTTTCCTACTTTATTCCGATGCTACTTCTGTGTTTCGTCGTCAATAAGAAGGTCAGAGGAATACAGTAAACCTGAAGTGAAACATCGGAATCTGTAACTAGTGTCACAGGAATGGTTCAAAGCGTAGACATTAAGAAGAGTCAGTTTTCTTGTACTTAAGTCGGCATTGTGCCTTTAGTATTGAATTCCAATGCAATTTCTGTGTTTCATCGTCAAGGAGAAGGTCAGAGGGATACAGTAAACCTGAAGTTAAGCATCGGAATCTATAACTAGAGTCACAAAAATGGTTCAAACATAGACAGTAAGAAGAGTCAGTTTTCTTGTACTTAAGTCGGCATTGCGACTTTTCTATTTAATTCCGATGCAATTTGAGTGTTTCATCGTCAATAAGAAGGTCAGAGGGTTACAGTAAACCTGATGTGAAGCATCGGAATCAATAACTAGTGTCACAGGAATGCGTTCAATGCATAGACAGTAAGAAGAGTCAGTTTCGTTGTACTTAAGACGGCATTGTGCCTTTTGTATTGAATTCCGATGCAATTTCTGTGTTTCATCGTCAATAAGAAGGTCACAGGGATACAGTAAATCTGATGCGAAACATCGGAATTCATAACTAGTCTCACAGGAATGGTTCAAAAGCATAAACAGTAAGAAGAGTCAGTTTTCTTGTACTTAAGTCTACATTGTGTCTTTTCTACTTAATTCCGATGCAATTTCTGTGTTTCATCGTCAATAAGAAGGTCAGAGGGATACAGTGAACCTGAAGTGAAGCATGGGAATCTATAACTAGTGTCACAGGAATGGTTCAAAACATAGACAGTAAGAAGAGTCAGTTTTCTTGTACTTAAGTCGGCATTGTGCCTTTTGTATTTAATTCCGATGCAATTTCTGTGTTTCATCGTCAACAAGAAGGTCAGAGAGATACAGTAAACCTGAAGTGAAGCATCGGAATCTATAACTAGTGTCACAGGAATGGTTTAAAGCATAGACAGTAAGAAGAGTCAGTTTTCTTGTACATAAGTCGGCATTGTGCCTTTTGTATTTAATTCCGATGCAATTTCTGTGTTTCATCGTCAAAAGAAGGTTACAGGGATACAGTAAACTTGAAGTGATGCATCGGAAACTATAACAAGTGTCACAGGAATGGTTCAAAACATGGACAGTAAGAAGAGTCACTTTTCTTGTACTTAAGTCGGCATTGTGCCTTTTCTATTTAATTCCGATGCAACTTCAGTGTTTCGTCGTCAATAAGAAGGTCAGAGGGATACAGTAAACCTGAAGTGAAGCAACGGAATCTATAACTAGTGTCACAGGAATGGTTCAAAACATAGACAGTAAGATGAGCCAGCCTTCTTGTACTTTAGTCGGCAATGTGCCTTTTGTATTTAATTCGGATGCAATTTCTGTGTTTCATCGTCAATAAGAAGGTCAGAGGGATACAGTGAACCTGAAGTGAAGCATGGGAATCTATAACTAGTGTCACAGGAATGGTTCAAACATAGACAGTAAGAAGAGTCAGTTTTCTTGTACTTAAGTCGGCATTGTGCCTTTTATATTTAATTCAGATGCAAATTCTGTGTTTCATCGTTCAATAAGGAGGTCAGGAAGATACAGTAAACCTGAAGTGAAGCATCGGAATCTATAACTTGTGTCACAGGAATGGTTTAAAACATGGACAGTAAGAAGGGTCAGTTTTCTTGAACATAAGTCGGCATTGTGCCTTTTGTATTGAATTCCGATGCAATTTCTGTGTTTCATCGTCAATAAGAAGGTCAGAGGGATACAGTAAACCTGAAGTGAAGCATCGGAATCTATAACTAGTGTCACAGGAATGGTTCAAAACATAGACAGTAAGAAGAGTCAGTTTTCTTGTACTTAAGTCGGCATTGTGCCTTTTGTATTGAATTCCGATGCAATTTCTGTGTTTCATCGTCAATAAGAAGGTCAGAGAGATACAGCAAACCTGAAGTGAAACATCGTAATTTATAACTAGTGTCACAGGAATGGTTGAAAACATAGACAGTAGGAAGAGTCAGTTTTCTTGTACTTAATTCTACATTGTGCCTTTTCTACTTTATTCCGATGCTACTTCTGTGTTTCGTCGTCAATAAGAAGGTCAGAGGAATACAGTAAACCTGAAGTGAAACATCGGAATCTATAACTAGTGTCACAGGAATGGTTCAAAGCGTAGACATTAAGAAGAGTCAGTTTTCTTGTACTTAAGTCGGCATTGTGCCTTTTGTATTGAATTTCGATGCAATTTCTGTGTTTCATCGTCAATAAGAAGGTCAGAGGGTTACAGTAAAGCTAATGTGAAGCATCGGAATCAATAACTAGTGTCACAGGAATGGTTCAATGCATAGACAGTAAGAAGAGTCAGTTTCCTTGTACTTAAGACGGCATTGCGGCTTTTGTATTGAATTCCGACGCAATTTCTGTGTTTCATCGTCAATAAGAAGGTCAGAGGGATACAGTAAATCTGATGCGAAACATCGGAATTCATAACTAGTCTCACAGGAATGGTTCAAAAGCATACACAGTAAGAAGAGTCAGTTTTCTTGTACTTAAGTCTACATTGTGTCTTTTCTACTTAATTCCGATGCAATTTCTGTGTTTCATCGTCAATAAGAAAGTCAGAGGGATACAGTGAACCTGAAGTGAAGCATGGGAATCTATAACTAGTGTCACAGGAATGGTTCAAAACATAGACAGTAAGAAGAGTCAGTTTTCTTGTACTTAAGTCGGCATTGTGCCTTTTGTATTTAATTCCGATGCAATTTCTGTGTTTCATCGTCAATAACAATGTCAGAGAGATACAGTAAACCTGAAGTGAAGCATCGGAATCTATAACTAGTGTCACAGGAATGGTTTAAAGCATAGACAGTAAGAAGAGTCAGTTTTCTTGTACATAAGTCGGCATTGTGCCTTTTGTATTGAATCTCGATGCAATTTCTGTGTTTCATCGACAATAAGAAGGTCAGAGGGATACAGTAAACCTGAAGTGAAGCATCGGAATCTATAACTAGTGTCACAGGAATGGTTCAAAACATAGACAGTAAGAAGAGTCAGTTTTCTTGTACTTAAGTCGGCATTGTGCCTTTTCTATTTAATTCCGATGCAACTTCAGTGTTTCATCGTCAATAAGAAGGTCAGAGGGATACAGTAAACCTGAAGTGAAGCAACGGAATCTACAACTAGTGTCACAGGAATGGTTCAAAACATAGACACTAAGATGAGCCAGCCTTCTTGTACTTTAGTCGGCATTGTGCCTTTTGTATTTAATTCGGATGCAATTTCTGTGTTTCATCGTCAATAAGAAAGTCAGAGGGATACACTGAACCTGAAGTGAAGCATGGGAATCTATAACTAGTGTCACAGGAATGGTTCAAAACATAGACAGTAAGAAGAGTCAGCTTTCTTGTACTTAAGTCGGCATTTTGTCTTTGTATTGAATTCGGATGCAATTTCTGTGTTTCATCGTCAATAAGGAGGTCAGGAAGATACAGTAAACCTGAAGTGAAGCATCGGAATCTATAACTTGTGTCACAGGAATGGTTTAAAACATAGACAGTAAGAAGGGTCAGTTTTCTTGTACATAAGTTGGCATTGTGCCTGTTGTATTGAATTTCGATGCAATTTCTGTGTTTCATCGACAATAAGAAGGTCAGAGGGATACAGTAAACCTGAAGTGAAGCATCGGAGTCTATAACTAGTGTCACAGGAATGGTTCAAAACATAGACTGTAAGAAGAGTCAGTTTTCTTGTACTTAAGTCGGCATTGTGCCTTTTGTATTGAATTCCGATGCAATTTCTGTGTTTCATCGTCAATAAGAAGGTCAGAGAGATACAGTAAACCTGAAGTGAACCATCGGAATTTATAACTAGTGTCACAGGAATGGTTGAAAACATAGACAGTAGGAAGAGTCAGTTTTCTTGTACTTAAATCTACATTGTGCCTTTTCTACTTTATTCCGATGCTACTTCTGTGTTTCGTCGTCAATAAGAAGGTCAGAGGAATACAGTAAACCTGAAGTGAAACATCGGAATCTATAACTAGTGTCACAGGAATGGTTCAAAACGTTGACATTAAGAAGAGTCAGTTTTCTTGTACTTAAGTCGGCATTGTGCCTTTTGTATTGAATTCCAATGCAATTTCTGTGTTTCATCGTCAATGAGAAGGTCAGAGGGTTACAGTAAACCTGACGTGAAGCATCGGAATCAATAACTAGTGTCACAGGAATGGGTCAATGCATAGACAGTAAGAAGAGTCAGTTTCCTTGTACTTAAGACGGCATTGTGCCTTTTGTATTGAATTCCGATGCAATTTCTGTGTTTCATCGTCAATAAGAAGGTCAGAGGGATACAGTAAATCTGATGCAAAACATCGGAATTCATAACTAGTCTCACAGGAATGGTTCAAAAGCATACACAGTAAGAAGAGTCAGTTTTCTTGTACTTAAGTCTACATTGTGTCTTTTCTACTTTATTCCGATGCAATTTCTGTGTTTCATCGTCAATAAGAAGGTCAGAGGGATACAGTGAACCTGAAGTGAAGCATGGGAATCTATAACTAGTGTCACAGGAATGGTTCAAAACATAGACAGTAAGAAGAGTCAGTTTTCTTGTACTGAAGTCGGCATTGTGCCTTTTGTATTTAATTCCGATGCAATTTCTGTGTTTCATCGTCAATAAGAAGGTCAGAGAGATACAGTAAACCAGAAGTGAAGCATCGGAATCTATAACTAGTGTCACAGGAATGGTTTAAAGCATTGACAGTAAGAAGAGTCAGTTTTCTTGTACATAAGTCGGCATTGTGCCTTTTGTATTGAATCGCGATGCAATTTCTGTGTTTCATCGACAATAAGAAGGTCAGAGGGATACAGTAAACCTGAAGTGAAGCATCGTAACCTATAACTAGTGTCACAGGAATGGTGCAAAACATAGACAGTAAGAAGAGCCTGTCTTCTTGTACTTAAGTCGGCATTGTGCCTATTGTATTTAATTCCGATGCAATTTCTGTGCTTCATCGTCAATAAGAAAGTCCGAGGGATACAGTAAACCTGAAGTGAAGAATCGAAATCTATAACTAGTGTCACAGGAATGGTTCAAGACATAGACAGTAAGAAGAGTCAGTTTTCTTGCACTTAAGTCGGCATAGTGCCTTTTGTATATAATTCCGATGCAATTTCTGTGTTTCATCGTCAATAAGAATGTCAGAGGGTTACAGTAAATCTGATGCGAAACATCGGAATTTATAACTAGTCTCACGGGAATGGTTCAAAACATAGAGAGTAAGAAGAGTCAGTTTTCTTGTACTTAAGTCTACATTGTGTCTTTTCTACTTAATTCCGATGCAATTTCTGTGTTTCATCGTCAATAAGAAGGTCAGAGGGATACAGTGAACCTGAAGTGAAGCATGGGAATCTATAACTAGTGTCACAGGAATGGTTCAAAATATAGACAGTAAGAAGAGTCAGTTTTCTTGTACTTAAGTCGGCATTGTGCCTTTTGTATTTAATTCCGATGCAATTTCTGTGGTTCATCGTCAATAAGGAGGTCAGGAAGTTACAGTGAACCTGAAGTGAAGCATGGGAATCTATAACTAGTGTCACAGGAATGGTTCAAAACATAGACAGTAAGAAGAGTCAGTTTTCTTGTACTTAAGTCGGCATTGTGCCTTTTGTATTGAATTCCGATGCAATTTCTGTGTTTCATCGTCAATAAGAAGGTCTGAGGGATACAGTAAACATGAAGTGAAACATCGGAATTTATAACTAGTGTCACAGGAATGGTTCCAAGCATAGACAGTAAGAAGAGTCAGTTTTCTTGTACTTAGGTCTACATTGTGCCTTTTCTACTTAATTCCGAAGCAATTTCTGCGTTTCATCGTCAATAAGAAGGTCAGAGGGATACAGTAAACCTGAAGTGAAGCATCGGAATCTATAACTAGTGTCACACGAATGGTTCAAAACATAGACTGTAAGAAGAGTCAGTTTTCTTGTACTTAAGTCGGCGTTGGGCCTTTTGTATTTAATTCCGATGCAATTTCTGTGTTTCATCGTCAATGAGAACGTCTGAGAACTACAGTAATCCTGAAGTGAAGCATCGGAATCTATAACTAGTGTCACAGGAATGGTTCAAAACATAGACAGTTAGAAGAGTCAGTTTTCTTGTACTTAAGTCGGCATTGTGCCTTTTGTGTTGATATTCGATGCAATTTCTGTGTTTCATCGTCAATAAGAAGGTCCGAGGGATACAGTAAACCTGAAGTGAAGCATCGGAATCTATAACTAGTGTCACAGGAATGGTTCAAAACATAGACAGTAAGAAGAGCCAGTTTTCTTGTACTTAAGTCGGCATTGTGCCTTTTGTATTTAATTCCGATGCAATTTCTGTGTTTCATCGTCAACAAGAAGCTCAGAGTGATACAGTAAACCTGAAGTGAAACATCGGAATCTATAACTAGTGTCACAGGAATGGTTCAAATCATAGACAGTAAGAAGAGTCAGTTTCCTTGTACTTAAGTCTACATTGTGCCTTTTCTACTTAATTCCGATGCTATTTCTGTGTTTCGTCGTCAATAAGAAGGTCAGAGGAATACAGTAAACCTGAATTGAAACATCGGAATCTATAACTAGTGTCACAGGAATGGCTCAAAGCATACAAATTATGAAGAGTCACTTTCCTTGTACTTAAGTCGGCATTGTGCCTTTTGTGTTGAATTCCAATGCAATTTCTGTGTTTCATCGTCAATAAGAAGGTCAGAGGGATACAGTAAACCTGAAGTGAAGCATCGGAATCTATAACTAGAGTCACAAAAATGGTTCAAAGCATAGACAGTAAGAAGGGTCAGTCTTCGTGTACTTAAGTCGGCAATGCACCTTTTCTAATTAATTCCGATGCAATTTCTGTGTTTCATCGTCAATAAGAAGGTCAGAGGGACACAGTAAACCATAAGTGAAGCATCGGAATCTATAACTAGTGTCACAGGACTGGTTCAAATCATAGACAGTAAGAAGAGTCAGTTTTCTTGTACTTAAGTCGGCATTGTGCCTTTTGTATTGAATTTCGATGCAATTTCTGCGTTTCATCGACAATAAGAAGGTCAGAGGGATACAGTAAACCTGAAGTGAAGCATCGGAATCTATAACTAGAGTCACAAAAATGGTTCAAAGCATAGACAGTAAGAAGGGTCAGTTTTCTTGTACTTAAGTCGGCAATGCGCCTTTTCTATTTAATTCCGATGCAACTTCAGTGTTTCATCGTCAATAAGAAGGTCAGAGGTATACAGTAAACCTGAAGTGAAGCAACGGAACCTATAACTAGTGCCACAGGAATGGTTCAAAACATAGACAGTAAGATGAGCCAGCCTTCATGTACTTTAGTCGGCATTGTGCCTTTTGTATTTAATTCGGATGAAATTTCTGTGTTTCATCGTCAATAAGGAGGTCAGAGGGATACAGTGAACCTGAAGTAAAGCATCGTAACCTATAACTAGTGTCACAGGAATGGTGCAAACCATAGACAGTAAGAAGAGTCTGTCTTCTTGTACTTAAGTCGGCGTTGTGCCTATTGTATTTAATTCCGATGCAATTTCCGTGCTTCATCGTCAATAAGAAAGTCCGAGGGATCAGTAAACCTGAAGTGAAGCATCGGAATCTATAACTAGTGTCACAGGAATGGTTCAAGACATAGACAGTAAAAAGAGTCAGTTTTCTTGTACTTAAGTCAGCATTGTGCCTTTTGTATTGAATTCCGATGCACTTTCTGTGTTTTATCGTCAATACGAAGGTCCGAGGGATACAGTAAACCTGAAGTGAAGCATCGGAATCTATAACTAGTGTCACAGGAATGGTTCAAAACATAGACAGTAAGAAGAGTCAGGTTTCTTGTACTTAAGTCGGCATTGTGCCTTTTGTATTGAATTCCGATGCAATTTCTGTGTTTCATCGTCAATAAGAAGGTCTGAGGGATACAGTAAACCTGAAGTGAAACATCGGAATTTATAACTAGTGTCACAGGAATGGTTCCAAGCATAGACAGTAAGAAGAGTCAGTTTTCTTGTACTTAGGTCTACATTGTGCCTTTTCTACTTAATTCCGAAGCAATTTCTGCGTTTCATCGTCAATAAGAAGGTCAGAGGGATACAGTAAACCTGAAGTGAAGCATCGGAATCTATAACTAGTGTCACACGAATGGTTCAAAACATAGACAGTAAGAAGAGTCAGTTTTCTTGTACTTAAGTCGGCGTTGGGCCTTTTGTATTCAATTCCGATGCAATTTCTGTGTTTCATCGTCAATGAGAAGGTCTGAGAACTACAGTAATCCTGAAGTGAAGCATCGGAATCTATAACTAGTGTCACAGGAATGGTTCAAAACATAGACAGTTAGAAGAGTCAGTTTTCTTGCACTTAAGTCGGCATTGTGCCTTTTGTATTGAAATTCGATGCAATTTCTGTGTTTCATCGTCAATAAGAAGGTCCGAGGGATACAGTAAACCTGAAGTGAAGCATCGGAATCTATAACTAGTGTCACAGGAATGGTTCAAAACATAGACAGTAAGAAGAGCCAGTTTTCTTGTACTTAAGTCGGCATTGTGCCTTTTGTATTTAATTCCGATGCATTTTCTGTGTTTCATCGTCAACAAGAAGCTCAGAGTGATACAGTAAACCTGATGTGAAACATCGGAATCTATAACTAGTGTCACAGGAACGGTTCAAATCATAGACAGTAAGAAGAGTCAGTTTCCTTGTACTTAAGTCTACACTATGCCTTTTCTACTTAATTCCGATGCTATTTCTGTGTTTCGTCGTCAATAAGAAGGTCAGAGGAATACAGTAAACCTGAATTGAAACATCGGAATCTATAACTAGTGTCACAGGAATGGCTCAAAGCATACAAATTATGAAGAGTCACTTTCCTTGTACTTAAGTCGGCATTGTGCCTTTTGTGTTGAATTCCGATGCAATTTCTGTGTTTCATCGTCAATAAGAAGGTCAGAGTGATACAGTAAATCTGATGCAAAACATCGGAATTCATAACTAGTCTCACAGGAATGGTTCAAAAGCATACACAGTAAGAAGAGTCAGTTTTCTTGTACTTAAGTCGGCATTGTGCCTTTTGTATTTAATTCCGATGCAATTTCTGTGTTTCATCGTCAATAAGAAGGTCAGAGAGATACAGTAAACCTGAAGTGAAGCATCGGAATCTATAACTAGTGTCACAGGAATGGTTTAAAGCATTGACAGTAAGAAGAGTCAGTTTTCTTGTACATAAGTCGGCATTGTGCCTTTTGTATTGAATCTCGATGCAATTTCTGTGTTTCATCGACAATAAGAAGGTCAGAGGGATACAGTAAACCTGAAGTGAAGCATCGTAACCTATAACTAGTGTCACAGGAATGGTGCAAAACATAGACAGTAAGAAGAGTCTGTCTTCTTGTACTTAAGTCGGCATTGTGCCTATTGTATTTAATTCCGATGCAATTTCTGTGCTTCATCGTCAATAAGAAAGTCCGAGGGATACAGTAAACCTGAAGTGAAGAATCGAAATCTATAACTAGTGTCACAGGAATGGTTCAAGACATAGACAGTAAGAAGAGTCAGTTTTCTTGCACTTAAGTCGGCATAGTGCCTTTTGTATTTAATTCCGATGCAATTTCTGTGTTTCATCGTCAATAAGAATGTCAGAGGGTTACAGTAAATCTGATGCGAAACATCGGAATTTATAACTAGTCTCACGGGAATGGTTCAAAACATAGACAGTAAGAAGAGTCACTTTTCTTGTACTTAAGTCTACATTGTGTCTTTTCTACTTAATTCCGATGCAATTTCTGTGTTTCATCGTCAATAAGAAGGTCAGAGGGATACAGTGAACCTGAAGTGAAGCATGGGAATCTATAACTAGTGTCACAGGAATGGTTCAAAGTATAGACAGTAAGAAGAGTCAGTTTTCTTGTACTTAAGTCGGCATTGTGCCTTTTGTATTTAATTCCGATGCAATTTCTGTGTTTCATCGTCAATAAGGAGGTCAGGAAGATACAGTAAACCTGAAGTGAAGCATCGGAATCTATAACTTGTGTCACAGGAATGGTTTAAAACATAGACAGTAAGAAGGGTCAGTTTTCTTGTACATAAGTCGGCATTGTGCCTTTTCTATTTAATTCCGATGCAACTTCAGTGTTTCATCGTCAATAAGAAGGTCAGAGGTATACAGTAAACCTGAAGTGAAGCAACGGAATCCATAACTAGTGTCACAGGAATGGTTCAAAACATAGACAGTAAGATGAGCCAGCCTTCTTGTACTTTAGTCGGCATTGTGCCTTTTGTATTTAATTCGGATGAAATTTCTGTGTTTCATCGTCAATAAGGAGGTCAGAGGGATACAGTGAACCTGAAGTAAAGCATCGTAACCTATAACTAGTGTCACAGGAATGGTGCAAACCATAGACAGTAAGAAGAGTCTGTCTTCTTGTACTTAAGTCGGCATTGTGCCTATTGTATTTAATTCCGATGCAATTTCTGTGCTTCATCGTCAATAAGAAAGTCCGAGGGATCAGTAAACCTGAAGTGAAGCATCGGAATCTATAACTAGTGTCACAGGAATGGTTCAAGACATAGACAGTAAAAAGAGTCAGTTTTTCTTGTACTTAAGTCAGCATTGTGCCTTTTGTATTGAATTCCGATGCACTTTCTGTGTTTTATCGTCAATAAGAAGGTCAGAGGGATACAGTAAACCTGAAGTGAAGTATCGGTATCTATAACTAGTGTCACAGGAATGGCTCAAATCATAGACAGTAAGAAGAGTCAGTTTTTTTGTACTTAAGTCGGCATTGTGCCTTTTGTATTGAATTCCGATGCAATTTCTGTGTTTCATCGTCAATACGAAGGTCCGAGGGATACAGTAAACCTGAAGTGAAGCTTCGGAATCTATAACTAGTGTCCACAGGAATGGTTCAAAAACATAGACAGTAAGAAGAGTCAGTTTTCTTGTACTTAAGTCGGCATTGTGCCTTTTGTATTGAATTCCGATGCAATTTCTGTGTTTCATCGTCAATAAGAAGGTCTGAGGGATGCAGTAAACCTGAAGTGAAACATCGGAATTTATAACTAGTGTCACAGGAATGGTTCCAAGCATAGACAGTAAGAAGAGTCAGTTTTCTTGTATTAGGTCTACATTGTGCCTTTTCTACTTAATTCCGAAGCAATTTCTGCGTTTCATCGTCAATAAGAAGGTCAGAGGGATACAGTAAACCTGAAGTGAAGCATCGGAATCTATAACTAGTGTCACACGAATGGTTCAAAACATAGACAGTAAGAAGAGTCAGTTTTCTTGTACTTAAGTCGGCGTTGGGCCTTTTGTATTTAATTCCGATGCAATTTCTGTGTTTCATCGTCAATGAGAAGGTCTGAGAACTACAGTAATCCTGAAGTGATGCATCGGAATCTATAACTAGTGTCACAGGAATGGTTCAAAACATAGACAGTTAGAAGAGTCAGTTTTCTTGTACTTAAGTCGGCATTGTGCCTTTTGTATTGATATTCGATGCAATTTCTGTGTTTCATCGTCAATAAGAAGGTCCGAGGGATACAGTAAACCTGAAGTGAAGCATCGGAATCTATAACTAGTGTCACAGGAATGGTTCAAAACATAGACAGTAAGAAGAGCCAGTTTTCTTGTACTTAAGTCGGCATTGTGCCTTTTGTATTTAATTCCGATGCAATTTCTGTGTTTCATCGTCAACAAGAAGCTCAGAGTGATACAGTAAACCTGAAGTGAAACATCGGAATCTATAACTAGTGTCACAGGAATGGTTCAAATCATAGACAGTAAGAAGAGTCAGTTTCCTTGTACTTAAGTCTACATTGTGCCTTTTCTACTTAATTCCGATGCTATTTCTGTGTTTCGTCGTCAATAAGAAGGTCAGAGGAATACAGTAAACCTGAATTGAAACATCGGAATCTATAACTAGTGTCACAGGAATGGCTCAAAGCATACAAATTATGAAGAGTCACTTTCCTTGTACTTAAGTCGGCATTGTGCCTTTTGTGTTAAATTCCAATGCAATTTCTGTGTTTCATCGTCAATAAGAAGGTCAGAGGGATACAGTAAACCTGAAGTGAAGCATCGGAATCTATAACTAGAGTCACAAAAATGGTTCAAAACATAGACACTAAGAAGGGTCAGTCTTCTTGTACTTGAGTCGGCAATGCACCTTTTCTATTTTATTCCGATGCAATTTCTGTGTTTCATCGTCAATAAGAAGGTCAGAGGGACACAGTAAACCATAAGTGAAGCATCGGAATCTATAACTAGTGTCACAGGAGTGGTTCAAAACATAGACAGTAAGAAGAGTCAGTATTCTTGTTCTTAAGTCGGCATTGTGCCTTTTGTATTTAATTCCGATGCAATATCTTTGTTTTATCGTCAATAAGAAGGTCAGAGAGATACAGTAAACCTGAACTGAAGCATCGGAAACTATAACTAGTGTCACAGGAATGGTTCAAAACATAGACAGTAGGAAGAGTCAGTTTTCTTGTACTTAAGTCGGCATTGTGCCTTTTGTATTGAATTCCGATGCAATTTCTGTGTTTCATCGTCAATAAGAAGCTCAGAGGGATACAGTAGACCTGAAGTGAAGCATCGTAATCTATAACTAGTGTCACAGGAATGGTTCAAAACATAGACAGTAAGAAGAGTCAGTTTTCTTGTACTTAAGTCGGCATTGTGAGTTTTGTATTGAATTTCGATGCAATTTCTGCGTTTCTTCGACAATAAGAAGGTCAGAGGGATACAGTAAACCTGAAGTGAAGCATCGGAATCTATAACTAGAGTCACAAAAATGGTTCAAAGCATAGACAGTAAGAAGGGTCAGTTTTCTTGTACTTAAGTCGGCATTGTGCCTTTTCTATTTAATTCCGATGCAACTTCAGTGTTTCATCGTCAATAAGAATGTCAGAGGTATACAGTAAACCTGAAGTGAAGCAACGGAATCTATAACTAGTGTCACAGGAATGGTTCAAAACATAGACAGTAAGATGAGCCAGCCTTCATGTACTTTAGTCGGCATTGTGCTTTTTGTATTTAATTCGGATGAAATTTCTGTGTTTCATCGTCAATAAGGAGGTCAGAGGGATACAGTGAACCTGAAGTAAAGCATCGTAACCTATAACTAGTGTCACAGGAATGGTGCAAACCATAGACAGTAAGAAGAGTCTGTCTTCTTGTACTTAAGTCGGCATTGTGCCTATTGTATTTAATTCCGATGCAATTTCTGTGCTTCATCGTCAGTAAGAAAGTCCGAGGGTTCAGTAAACCTGAAGTGAAGCATCGGAATCCATAATTAGTGTCACAGGAATGGTTCAAGACATAGACAGTAAAAAGAGTCAGTTTTCTTGTACTTAAGTCAGCATTGTGCCTTTTGTATTGAATTCCGATGCACTTTCTGTGTTTTATCGTCAATACGAAGGTCCGAGGGATACAGTAAACCTGAAGTGAAGCATCGGAATCTATAACTAGTGTCACAGGAATGGTTCAAAACATAGACAGTAAGAAGAGTCAGGTTTCTTGTACTTAAGTCGGCATTGTGCCTTTTGTATTGAATTCCGATGCAATTTCTGTGTTTCATCGTCAATAAGAAGGTCTGAGGGATACAGTAACCCTGAAGTGAAACATCGGAATTTATAACTAGTATCACAGGAATGGTTCCAAGCATAGACAGTAAGAAGAGTCAGTTTTCTTGTACTTAGGTCTACATTGTGCCTTTTCTACTTAATTCCGAAGCAATTTCTGCGTTTCATCGTCAATAAGAAGGTCAGAGGGATACAGTAAACCTGAAGTGAAGCATCGGAATCTATAACTAGTGTCACACGAATGGTTCAAAACATAGACAGTAAGAAGAGTCAGTTTTCTTGTACTTAAGTCGGCGTTGGGCCTTTTGTATTTAATTCCGATGCAATTTCTGTGTTTCATCGTCAATGAGAAGGTCTGAGAACTACAGTAATCCTGAAGTGAAGCATCGGAATCTATAACTAGTGTCACAGGAATGGTTCAAAACATAGACAGTTAGAAGAGTCAGTTTTCTTGCACTTAAGTCGGCATTGTGCCTTTTGTATTGAAATTCGATGCAATTTCTGTGTTTCATCGTCAATAAGAAGGTCCGAGGGATACAGTAAACCTGAAGTGAAGCATCGGAATCTATAACTAGTGTCACAGGAATGGTTCAAAACATAGACAGTAAGAAGAGCCAGTTTTCTTGTACTTAAGTCGGCATTGTGCCTTTTGTATTTAATTCCGATGCAATTTCTGTGTTTCATCGTCAACAAGAAGCTCAGAGTGATACAGTAAACCTGAAGTGAAACATCGGAATCTATAACTAGTGTCACAGGAACGGTTCAAATCATAGACAGTAAGAAGAGTCAGTTTCCTTGTACTTAAGTCTACACTATGCCTTTTCTACTTAATTCCGATGCTATTTCTGTGTTTCGTCGTCAATAAGAAGGTCAGAGGAATACAGTAAACCTGAATTGAAACATCGGAATCTATAACTAGTGTCACAGGAATGGCTCAAAGCATACAAATTATGAAGAGTCACTTTCCTTGTACTTAAGTCGGCATTGTGCCTTTTGTGTTGAATTCCAATGCAATTTCTGTGTTTCATCGTCAATAAGAAGGTCAGAGGGATACAGTAAACCTGAAGTGAAGCATCGGAATCTATAACTAGAGTCTCAAAAATGGTTCAAAACATAGACAGTAAGAAGGGTCAGTCTTCTTGTACTTAAGTCGGCAACGCAATTTCTGTGTTTCATCGTCAATAAGAAGGTCAGAGGGACACAGTAAACCATACGTGAAGCATCGGAATCTATAACTAGTGTCACAGGAGTGGTTCAAAACATAGACAGGAAGATGAGTCAGTATTCTTGTTCTAAAGTCGGCATTGTGCCTTTTGTATTTAATTCCGATGCAATATCTTTGTTTCATCGTCAATAAGAAGGTCAGAGAGATACAGTAAACCTGAACTGAAGCATCGGAAACTATAACTAGTGTCACAGGAATTGTTCAAAACATAGACAGTCAGAAGAGTCAGTTTTCTTGTACTTAAGTCTACATTGTTCCTTTTCTACTTAATTCCGATGCAATTTCTGTGTTTCATCGTCAATAAGAAGGTCAGAGAGATACAGTAAACATGAAGTGAATCATCGGAATCTATAACTAGTGTCACAGGAATGGTTAAAAACACAGACAGTAAGAAGAGTCAGTTTTCTTGTACTTAAGTCGGCATTGTGCCTTTTGTATTGAATTCCGATGCAATTTCTGTGTTTCATCGTCAATAAGAAGCTCAGAGGGATACAGTAAACCTGAAGTGAAACATCGGAATCTATAACTAGTGTCACAGGAGTGGTTCAAAACATAGACAGTAAGAAGAGTCAGTTTTCTTGTACTTAAGTCTACATTGTGCTTTTTCTACTTAATTCCGATGCTATTTCTGTGTTTCGTCGTCAATAAGAAGGTCAGAGGGATACAGTGAACCTGAAGTGAAGCATCGGAATCTACAACTAGTGTCACAGGAATGGTTCAAAGCATAGACAGTAAGAAGAGTCAGTTTTCTTGTAGTTAAGTCGGCATTATGCCTTTTGTATTTAATTCCGATGAAATTTCTGTGTTTCATCGTCAATAAGAAGGCCAGAGGGATACAGTAAACCTGAAGTGAAGCATCGGAATCTATAACTAGTGTCACAGGAATGGTTCAATTCATAGACTGTAAGAAGAGTCAGTTTTCTTGTACTTAAGTCGGCATTGTGCCTTTTGTATTTAATTCCGATGCAATTTCTGTGTTTCATCGTCAATAAGAAGGTCAGAGGGTTACAGTAAAGCTGAAGTGAAGCATCGGAATCAATAACTAGTGTCACAGGAATGGTTCAAAACATAGACAGTAAGAAGAGTCAGTTTTCTTGTACTTAAGTCGGCATTGTGCCTTTTGTATTGAATTAAGATGCAATTTCTGTGTTTCATCGTCAATAAGAAGGTCCGAGGGATACAGTAAACCTGGAGTGAAGCATCGGAATCTATAACTAGTGTCACAGGAATGGTTCAAAGCATAGACAGTAAGAAGAGTCAGTTTACTTCTTCTTAAGTCGGCATTGTGCCTTTTGTACTGCATTCCGATGCAATTTCTGTGTTTCATCGTCAATAAGAAGGTCAGTTGGATACAGTAAACCTGAAGTGAAGCATCGGAATCTATAACTAGTGTCACAGGAATGGTTCAATTCATAGACAGTAAGAAGAGTCTGTTTTCTTGTACTTAAGTCTACATTGTGCCTTTTCTAGTTAATTCCGATGCTATTTCTGTGTGTCGTCGTCAATAAGAAGGTCAGAGGAATACAGTAAACCTGAAGTGAAACATCGGAATCTATGACTAGTGTCACAGGAATGGTTCCAAGCATACATATTATGAAGAGTCAGTTTTCTTGTACTTAAGTCGGCATTGTGCCTTTTTTATTGAATTCCAATGCAATTTCTGTGTTTCATCGTCAATAAGAAGGTCAGAGGGATACAGTAAACCTGAAGTGAAGCATCGGAATCTATAACTAGTGTTACAGGAATGGTTCAAAACATTGGCAGTAAGATGAGTCAGTTTTCTTGTACTTAAGTCTACATTTTGCATTTTCTACTTAATTCCGATGCTATTTCTGCGTTTCGTCGTCAATAAGAGGGACAGAGGAATACAGTAAACCTGAAGTGAAACATCGGAATCTATAACTAGTGTCACAGGAATGGTTCAAAACATAGACAGTAAGATGAGTCAGTTTTCTTTTACTTAAGTCTACATTGTGCTTTTTCTACTTAATTCCGATGCTATTTCTGTGTTTCGTCGTCAATAAGAGGGTCAGAGAAATACAGTAAACATGAAGTGAAACATTGGAATCTCTTACTAGTGTCACAGGAATGGTTCAAACCATAGACATTAAGAAGAGTCAGTTTTCTTGTACTTAAGTCGGCATTGTGCTTATTGTATTGAATTCCAATGCAATTTCTGTGTTTCATCGTCAATAAGAAGGTCAGAGGGATACAGTAAACCTGAAGTGAAGCATTGGAACCTATAACTAGTGTCACAGGAATGGTTTAAAACATAGACAGTAAGAAGAGTCAGTTTTCTTGTACTTAAGTCAGCATTGTGCCTTTTGTATTGAATTCCGATGCACTTTCTGTGTTTTATCGTCAATAAGAAGGTCAGAGGGATACAGTAAACCTGAAGTGAAGTATCGGTATCTATAACTAGTGTCACAGGAATGGTTCAAAACGTAGACAGTTAGAATAGTCAGTTTTCTTGTACTTAAGTCGGCATTGTGCCTTTTGTATTGAAATTCGATGCAATTTCTGTGTTTCATCGTCAATAAGAAGGTCCGAGGGATACAGTAAACCTGAAGTGAAGCATCGGAATCTATAACTAGCGTCACAGCAATAGTTCAAAACATAGACAGGAAGAAGAGCCAGTTTTCTTGTACTTAAGTCGGCATTGTGCCTTTTGTATTTAATTCCGATGCAATTTCTGTGTTTCATCGTCAACAAGAAGCTCAGAGTGATACAGTAAACCTGAAGTGAAACATCGGAATCCATAACTAGTGTCACAGGAATGGTTTAAATCATAGACAGTAAGAAGAGTCAGTTTCCTTGTACTTAAGTCTACATTGTGCCTTTCTACTTAATTCCGATGCTATTTCTGTGTTTCGTCGTCAATAAGAAGGTCAGAGGAAAACAGTAAACCTGAATTGAAACATCGGAATCTATAACTAGTGTCACAGGAATGGCTCAAAGCATACAAATTATGAAGAGTCACTTTCCTTGTACTTAAGTCGGCATTGTGCCTTTTGTGTTGAATTCCAATGCAATTTCTGTGTTTCATCGTCAATAAGAAGGTCAGAGGGATACAGTAAACCTGAAGTGAAGCATCGGAATCTATAACTAGAGTCACAAAAATGGTTCAAAACATAGACAGTAAGAAGGGTCAGTCTTCTTGTACTTAAGTCGGCAATGCACCTTTTCTATTTAATTCCGATGCAATTTCTGTGTTTCATCGTCAATAAGAAGGTCAGAGGGACACAGTAAACCATAAGTGAAGCATCGGAATCTATAACTAGTGTCACAGGAGTGGTTCAAAACATAGACAGTAAGAAGAGTCAGTATTCTTGTTCTTAAGTCGGCATTGTGCCTTTTGTATTTAATTCCGATGCAATTTCCTTGTTTCATCGTCATTAAGAAGGTCAGAGAGATACAGTAAACCTGAACTGAAGCATCGGAAACTATAACTAGTGTCACAGGAATGGTTCAAAACATAGACAGTCAGAAGAATCAGTTTTCTTGTACTTAAGTCTACATTGTGCCTTTTCTACTTAATTCCGATGCAATTTCTGTGTTTCATCGTCAATAAGAAGGTCAGAGAGATACAGTAAACCTGAAGTGAAGCATCGGAATCTATATCTAGTGTCACAGGAATGGTTAAAAACACAGACAGTAAGAAGAGTCAGTTTTCTTGTACTTAAGTCGGCATTGTGCCTTTTGTATTGAATTCCGATGCAATTTCTGTGTTTCATCGTCAATAAGAAGCTCAGAGGGATACAGTAAACCTGAAGTGAAACATCGGAATCTATAACTAGTGTCACAGGAATGGTTCAAAACATAGACAGTAAGAAGAGTCAGTTTTCTTGTACTTAGGTCTACATTGTGCTTTTTCTACTTCATTCCGATGCTATTTCTGTGTTTCGTCGTCAATAAGAAGGTCAGAGAAATACAGTAAACCTGAAGTGAAACATTGGAATCTATAACTAGTGTCACAGGAATGGTTCAAAGCATAGACATTAAGAAGAGCCAGTTTTCTTGTACTTAAGTCGGCATTGTGCCTATTGTATTGAATTCCAATGCAATTTCAGTGTTTCATCGTCAATAAGAAGGTCAGAGGGATACAGTAGACCTGAAGTGAAGCATCGTAATCTATAACTAGTGTCACAGGAATGGTTCAAAACATAGACAGTAAGAAGAGTCAGTTTTCTTGTACTTAAGTCGGCATTGTGCCTTTTGTATTGAATTCCGATGCACTTTCTGTGTTTTATCGTCAATAAGAAGGTCAGAGGGATACAGTAAACCTGAAGTGAAGTATCGGTATCTATAACTAGTGTCACAGGAATAGTTCAAATAATAGACAGTAAGAAGAGTCAGTTTTTTTGTACTTAAGTCGGCATTGTGCCGTTTGTATTTAATTCCGATGCAAATTCTGTGTTTCATCGTCAATAAGATGGTCAGAGGGATACAGTAAACCTGAAGTGAAGCATCGGAATCTACAACTAGTGTCACAGGAATGGTTCAAAGCATAGACAGTAAGAAGAGTCAGTTTTCTTCTACTTAAGTCGGCATTGAGCCTTTTGTATTTAATTCCGATGAAATTTCTGTGTTTCCTCGTCAATAAGAAGGCCAGAGGGATACAGTAAACCTGAAGTGAAGCATCGGAATCTATAACTAGTGTCACAGGAATGGTTCAAAACATAGACTGTAAGAAGAGTCAGTTTTCTTATACTTAAGTCGGCATTGTGCCTTTTGTATTTAATTCCGATGCAATTTCTGTGTTTCATCGTCAATAAGAAGGTCAGAGGGTTACAGTAAAGCTGAAGTGAAGCATCGGAATCAATAACTAGTGTCACAGGAATGGTTCAAATCATAGACAGTAAGAAGAGTCAGTTTTCTTGTACTTAAGTCGGCATTGTGCCTTTTGTATTGAATTCCGATGCAATTTCTGTGTTTCATCGTCATTAAGAAGGTCCGAGGGATACAGTAAACCTGGAGTGAAGCATCGGAATCTATAACTAGTGTCACAGGAATGGTTCAAATCAAAGACAGTAAGAAGAGTCAGTTTTCTTCTTCTTAAGTCGGCATTGTGCCTTTTGTACAGCATTCCGATGCAATTTCTGTGTTTCATCGTCAATAAGAAGGTCAGAGGGATACAGCAAACCTGAAGTGAAACATCGGAATTTATAACTAGTGTCACACGAATGGTTCAAAACATAGACAGTAAGAAGAGTCAGTTTTCTTGTACTTAAGTCGGCGTTGGGGCTTTTGTATTTAATTCCGATGCAATTTTTGTGTTTCATCGTCAATGAGAAGGTCAGAGAACTACAGTACAGCTGAAGTGAAGCATCGGAATCTATAACTAGTGTCACAGGAACGGTTCAAAACATAGACAGTTAGAAGAGTCAGTTTTCTTGTACTTAAGTCGGCATTGAGCCTTTTGTATTGAATTTCGATGAAATTTCTGTGTTTCATCGTCAATAAGAAGGTCAGAGGGATACAGTAAACCTGAAGTGAAGCATCGGAATCTATAACTAGTGTCACAGGAATGGTTCAAATCATAGACAGTAAGAAGGGTCAGTTTTCTTGTACTTAAGTCTACATTGTGCCTTTTCAACTTAATTCCGATGCTATTTCTGTGTGTCGTCGTCAATAAGAAGGTCAGAGGAATACAGTAAACCTGAAGTGAAACATCGGAATCTATAACTAGTGTCACAGGAATGGTTCAATGCATACACATTATGAAGAGTCAGTTTTCTTGTACTTAAGTCGGCATTGTGCCTTTTTTATTGAATTCCAATGCAATTTCTGTGTTTCATCGTCAATAAGAAGGTCAGAGGCATACAGTAAACCTGAAGTGAAGCATCGGAATCTATAACTAGAGTCACACAAATGGTTCAAAACATAGACGGTAAGAGGAGTCAGTTTTCTTGTACTTAAGTCGGCAATGCGGCTTTTCTATTTAATTCCGATGCAATTTCTGTGTTTCATCGTCAATAAGAAGGTCACAGGGATACAGTAAACCTGAAGTGAAGCATCGGAATCTATAACTAGTGTCACAGGAGTGGTTCAAAACATAGACAGTAAGAAGAGTCAGTATTCTTGTTCTTAAGTCGGCATTGTGCCTTTTGTATTTAATTCCGATGCAATTTCTTTGTTTCATCGTCAATAAGAAGGTCAGAGAGATACAGTAAACCTGAAGTGAAGCATCGGGAACTTTGACTAGTGTGACAGGAATGGTTCAAAACATAGACAGTAAGAAGAGTCAGTTTTCTTGTACTTAAGTCGGCGTTGTGCCTTTTGTATTTAATTCCGATGCAATTTCTGTGTTTCATCGTCAATAAGAAGGTCAGAGAGATACAGTAAACCTGAAGTGAAACATCGGAATCTATAACTAGTGTCACAGGAATGGTTGAAAGCATAGACAGTAGGAAGAGTCAGTTTTCTTGTACTTAAGTCTACATTGTGCATTTTCTACTTAATTCCGATGCTATTTCTGTGTTTCGTCGTCAATAAGAAGGTCAGAGGAATACAGTAAACCTGAAGTGAAACATCGGAATCTATAACTAGTGTCACAGGAATGGTTCATAGCGTAGACCTTAAGAAGAGTCAGTTTTCTTGTACATAAGTCGGCATTGTACCTTTTGTATTGAATTCCAATGCAATTTCTGTGTTTCATCGTCAATGAGAAGGTCAGAGGGATACAGTAAACCTGAAGTGAAGCATCGGAATCTATAACTAGAGTCACAAAAATGGTTCAAACATAGACAGTAATAAGAGTCAGTTTTCTTGTACTTAAGTCGGCATTGCGACTTTTCTATTTAATTCCGATGCAATTTCTGTTTTTCATCGTCAATAAGAAGGTCAGAGGGTTACAGTAAACCTGATGTGAAGCATCGGAATCAATAACTAGGGTCACAGGAATGGTTCAATGCATAGACAGTAAGAAGAGTCAGTTTCCTAGTACTTAATACAGCATTGTGCCTTTTGTGTTGAATTCCGATGCAATTTCTGTGTTTCATCGTCAATAAGAAGGTCAGAGGGATACAGTGAACCTGAAGTGAAGCATGGGAATCTATAACTAGTGTCACAGGAATGGTTCAAACACATGGACAGTAAGAAGAGTCACTTTTCTTGTACTTAAGTCGGCATTGTGCCTTTTCTATTTAATTCCGACGCAACTTCAGTGTTTCATCGTCAATAAGAAGGTTAGAGGGATACAGTAAACCTGAAGTGAAGCAACGGAATCTATAACTAGTGACACATTAATGGTTGAAAACATAGACAGTAAGATGAGCCAGCCTTCTTGTACTTTAGTCGGCATTGTGCCTTTTTTATTGAATTCCAATGCAATTTCTGTGTTTCATCGTCAATAAGAAGGTCAGAGGGATACAGTAAACCTGAAGTGAAGCATCGGAATCTATAACTAGAGTCACAAAAATGGTTCAAAACATAGACAGTAAGAAGAGTCAGTTTTCTTGTACTTAAGTCGGCAATGCGCCTTTTCTATTTAATTCCGATGCAATTTCTGTGTTTCATCGTCAATAAGAAGGTCAGAGGGATACAGTAAACCTGAAGTGAAGCATCGGAATCTATAACTAGAGTCACAAAAATGGTTCAAAACATAGACAGTAAGAAGGGTCAGTCTTCTTGTACTTAAGTCGGCAATGCACCTTTTCTATTTAATTCCGATGCAATTTCTGTGTTTCATCGTCAATAAGAAGGTCAGAGGGACACAGTAAACCATAAGTGAAGCATCGGAATCTATAACTAGTGTCACAGGAGTGGTTCAAAACATAGACAGTAAGAAGAGTCAGTATTCTTGTTCTTAAGTCGGCATTGTGCCTTTTGTATTTAATTCCGATGCAATTTCCTTGTTTCATCGTCATTAAGAAGGTCAGAGAGATACAGTAAACCTGAACTGAAGCATCGGAAACTATAAATAGTGTCACAGGAATGGTTCAAAACATAGACAGTCAGAAGAATCAGTTTTCTTGTACTTAAGTCTACATTGTGCCTTTTCTACTTAATTCCGATGCAATTTCTGTGTTTCATCGTCAATAAGAAGGTCAGAGAGATACAGTAAACCTGAAGTGAAGCATCGGAATCTATATCTAGTGTCACAGGAATGGTTAAAAACACAGACAGTAAGAAGAGTCAGTTTTCTTGTACTTAAGTCGGCATTGTGCCTTTTGTATTGAATTCCGATGCAATTTCTGTGTTTCATCGTCAATAAGAAGCTCAGAGGGATACAGTAAACCTGAAGTGAAACATCGGAATCTATAACTAGTGTCACAGGAATGGTTCAAAACATAGACAGTAAGAAGAGTCAGTTTTCTTGTACTTAGGTCTACATTGTGCTTTTTCTACTTCATTCCGATGCTATTTCTGTGTTTCGTCGTCAATAAGAAGGTCAGAGAAATACAGTAAACCTGAAGTGAAACATTGGAATCTATAACTAGTGTCACAGGAATGGTTCAAAGCATAGACATTAAGAAGAGCCAGTTTTCTTGTACTTAAGTCGGCATTGTGCCTATTGTATTGAATTCCAATGCAATTTCAGTGTTTCATCGTCAATAAGAAGGTCAGAGGGATACAGTAGACCTGAAGTGAAGCATCGTAATCTATAACTAGTGTCACAGGAATGGTTCAAAACATAGACAGTAAGAAGAGTCAGTTTTCTTGTACTTAAGTCGGCATTGTGCCTTTTGTATTGAATTCCGATGCACTTTCTGTGTTTTATCGTCAATAAGAAGGTCAGAGGGATACAGTAAACCTGAAGTGAAGTATCGGTATCTATAACTAGTGTCACAGGAATGGTTCAAATAATAGACAGTAAGAAGAGTCAGTTTTTTTGTACTTAAGTCGGCATTGTGCCGTTTGTATTTAATTCCGATGCAAATTCTGTGTTTCATCGTCAATAAGATGGTCAGAGGGATACAGTAAACCTGAAGTGAAGCATCGGAATCTACAACTAGTGTCACAGGAATGGTTCAAAGCATAGACAGTAAGAAGAGTCAGTTTTCTTCTACTTAAGTCGGCATTGAGCCTTTTGTATTTAATTCCGATGAAATTTCTGTGTTTCCTCGTCAATAAGAAGGCCAGAGGGATACAGTAAACCTGAAGTGAAGCATCGGAATCTATAACTAGTGTCACAGGAATGGTTCAAAACATAGACTGTAAGAAGAGTCAGTTTTCTTGTACTTAAGTCGGCATTGTGCCTTTTGTATTTAATTCCGATGCAATTTCTGTGTTTCATCGTCAATAAGAAGGTCAGAGGGTTACAGTAAAGCTGAAGTGAAGCATCGGAATCAATAACTAGTGTCACAGGAATGGTTCAAATCATAGACAGTAAGAAGAGTCAGTTTTCTTGTACTTAAGTCGGCATTGTGCCTTTTGTATTGAATTCCGATGCAATTTCTGTGTTTCATCGTCATTAAGAAGGTCCGAGGGATACAGTAAACCTGGAGTGAAGCATCGGAATCTATAACTAGTGTCACAGGAATGGTTCAAATCATAGACAGTAAGAAGGGTCAGTTTTCTTGTACTTAAGTCTACATTGTGCCTTTTCAACTTAATTCCGATGCTATTTCTGTGTGTCGTCGTCAATAAGAAGGTCAGAGGAATACAGTAAACCTGAAGTGAAACATCGGAATCTATAACTAGTGTCACAGGAATGGTTCAATGCATACACATTATGAAGGGTCAGTTTTCTTGTACTTAAGTCGGCATTGTGCCTTTTTTATTGAATTCCAATGCAATTTCTGTGTTTCATCGTCAATAAGAAGGTCAGAGGCATACAGTAAACCTGAAGTGAAGCATCGGAATCTATAACTAGAGTCACACAAATGGTTCAAAACATAGACGGTAAGAGGAGTCAGTTTTCTTGTACTTAAGTCAGCAATGCGGCTTTTCTATTTAATTCCGATGCAATTTCTGTGTTTCATCGTCAATAAGAAGGTCACAGGGATACAGTAAACCTGAAGTGAAGCATCGGAATCTATAACTAGTGTCACAGGAGTGGTTCAAAACATAGACAGTAAGAAGAGTCAGTATTCTTGTTCTTAAGTCGGCATTGTGCCTTTTGTATTTAATTCCGATGCAATTTCTTTGTTTCATCGTCAATAAGAAGGTCAGAGAGATACAGTAAACCTGAAGTGAAGCATCGGGAACTTTGACAAGTGTGACAGGAATGGTTCAAAACATAGACAGTAAGAAGAGTCAGTTTTCTTGTACTTAAGTCGGCGTTGTGCCTTTTGTATTTAATTCCGATGCAATTTCTGTGTTTCATCGTCAATAAGAAGGTCAGAGAGATACAGTAAACCTGAAGTGAAACATCGGAATCTATAACTAGTGTCACAGGAATGGTTGAAAGCATAGACAGTAGGAAGAGTCAGTTTTCTTGTACTTAAGTCTACATTGTGCATTTTCTACTTAATTCCGATGCTATTTCTGTGTTTCGTCGTCAATAAGAAGGTCAGAGGAATACAGTAAACCTGAAGTGACACATCGGAATCTATAACTAGTGTCACAGGAATGGTTCATAGCGTAGACATTAAGAAGAGTCAGTATTCTTGTACATAAGTCGGCATTGTACCTTTTGTATTGAATTCCAATGCAATTTCTGTGTTTCATCGTCAATGAGAAGGTCCGAGGGATACAGTAAACCTGAAGTGAAGCATCGGAATCTATAACTAGAGTCACAAAAATGGTTCAAACATAGACAGTAATAAGAGTCAGTTTTCTTGTACTTAAGTCGGCATTGCGACTTTTCTATTTAATTCCGATGCAATTTCTGTTTTTCATCGTCAATAAGAAGGTCAGAGGGTTACAGTAAACCTGATGTGAAGCATCGGAATCAATAACTAGGGTCACAGGAATGGTTCAATGCATAGACAGTAAGAAGAGTCAGTTTCCTAGTACTTAATACGGCATTGTGCCTTTTGTGTTGAATTCCGATGCAATTTCTGTGTTTCATCGTCAATAAGAAGGTCAGAGGGATACAGTGAACCTGAAGTGAAGCATGGGAATCTATAACTAGTGTCACAGGAATGGTTCAAACACATGGACAGTAAGAAGAGTCACTTTTCTTGTACTTAAGTCGGCATTGTGCCTTTTCTATTTAATTCCGACGCAACTTCAGTGTTTCATCGTCAATAAGAAGGTTAGAGGGATACAGTAAACCTGAAGTGAAGCAACGGAATCTATAACTAGTGACACATTAATGGTTGAAAACATAGACAGTAAGATGAGCCAGCCTTCTTGTACTTTAGTCGGCATTGTGCCTTTTTTATTGAATTCCAATGCAATTTCTGTGTTTCATCGTCAATAAGAAGGTCAGAGGGATACAGTAAACCTGAAGTGAAGCATCGGAATCTATAACTAGAGTCACAAAAATGGTTCAAAACATAGACAGTAAGAAGAGTCAGTTTTCTTGTACTTAAGTCGGCAATGCGCCTTTTCTATTTAATTCCGACGCAATTTCTGTGTTTCATCGTCAATAAGAAGGTCACAGGGATACAGTAAACCTGAAGTGAAGCATCGGAATCTATAACTAGTGTCACAGGAGTGGTTCAAAACATAGACAGTAACAAGAGTCAGTATTCTTGTTCTTAAGTCGGCATTGTGCCTTTTGTATTTAATTCCGATGCAATTTCTTTGTTTCGTCGTCAATAAGAAGGTCAGAGAGATACAGTAAACCTGAAGTGAAGCATCGGGAACTTTGACTAGTGTGACAGGAATGGTTCAAAACATAGACAGTAAGAAGAGTCAGTTTTCTTGTACTTAAGTCGGCGTTGTGCCTTTTGTATTTAATTCCGATGCAATTTCTGTGTTTCATCGTCAATAAGAAGGTTAGAGGGATACAGTAAACCTGAAGTGAAGCAACGGAATCTATAACTAGTGACACAGGAATGGTTCAAAACATAGACAGTAAGATGAGCCAGCCTTCTTGTACTTTAGTTGGCATTGTGCCTTTTGTATTTAATTCGGATGCAATTTCTGTGTTTCATCGTCAATAAGGAGGTCAGAGGGATACAGTGAAGCTGAAGTGAAGCATCGTAACCTATAACTAGTATCACAGGAAAGGTGCAAAACATAGACAGTAAGAAGAGTCTGTCTTCTTGTACTTAAGTGGGCATTGTGCCTATTGTATTTAATTCCGATGCAATTTCTGTCTTTCATCGTCAATAAGGAGGTCAGTAAGATACAGTAAACCTGAAGTGAAGCATCGGAATCTATAACTTGTGTCACAGTATGGTTTAAAGCATAGACAGTAAGAAGGGTCAGTTTTCTTGTGCATAAGTCGGATTGTGCCTTTTGTATTGAATTCCGATGCAATTTCTGTGTTTCATCGTCAATAAGAGGGTCAGAGGGATACAGTAAACCTGAAGTGAAAAATCGGAATCTATAACTAGAGTCACAAAAATGGTTCAAAACATAGACAGAAAGAAGAGTCAGCTTTCTTGTACTTAAGTCGGCAATGCGCCTTTTCTATTTAATTCCGATGCAATTTCTGTGTTTCATCGTCAATAAGAAGGTCAGAGGGATACAGTAAACCTGTAGTGAAGCATCGGAATCTATAACTAGTGTCACAGGAGTGGTTCAAAACATAGACAGTAAGAAGAGTCAGTATTCTTGTTCTTAAGTCGGCATTGTGCCTTTTGTATTTAATTCCGATGCAATTTCTGTGTTTCATCGTCAATAAGAAGGTCAGAGAGAAACAGTAAACCTGAAGTGAAACATCGGAATCTATAACTAGTGTCACAGGAATGGTTGAAAACATAGACAGTAGGAAGAGTCAGTTTTCTTGGACTTAAGTCTACATTGTGCCTTTTCTACTTAATTCCGATGCTATTTCTGTGTTTTGTCGTCCATAAAAAGGTCAGAGGAATACAGTAAACCTGAAGTGAAACATCGGAATCTATAACCAGTGTCACAGGAATGGTTCAAAGCATAGACATTAAGAAGAGTCAGTTTTCTTGTACTTAAGTCGGCATTGTGCCTTTTGTATTGATTTCCAATGCAATTTCTGTGTTTCATCGTCAATGAGTAGGTCAGAGGGATACAGTAAACCTGAAGTGAAGCATCGGAATCTATAACTAGAGTCACAAAAATGGTTCAAAACATAGACAATAGGAAGAGTCAATTTTCTTGTACTTAAGTCGGCATTGCGACTTTTCTATTTAATTCCGATGCAATTTCTGTGTTTAATCTTCAATAAGAAGGTCAGAGGGTTACAGTAAACCAGATGTGAAGCATCGGAATCAATAACTAGTGTCACAGGAATGGTTCAATGCGTAGAGAGTAAGAAGAGTCAGTTTCCTTGTACTTAAGACGGCATTGTGCCTTTTGTATTGAATTCCGATGCAATTTCTGTGTTTCATCGTCAATAAGAAGGTCAGAGGGATACAGTAAATCTGACGCGAAACATCGGAATTCATAACTAGTCTCACAGGAATGGTACAAAACATACACAGTAAGAAGAGTCAGTTTTCTTGTACTTAAGTCGGCATTGTGCCTTTTCTATTTAATTCCGATGCAACTTCAGTGTTTCATCGTCAATAAGAAGGTCAGAGGGATACAGTAAACCTGAAGTGAAGGAACGGAATCAATAACTAGTGTCACAGGAATGGTTCAAAACATAGACAGTAAGATGAGCCAGCCATCTTGTACTTTAGTCGGCATTGTGCCTTTTGTATTTAATTCGGATGCAATTTCTGTGTATCATCGTCAATAAGGAGGTCAGAGGGATACAGTGGACCTGAAGTGAAGCATCGTATCCTATAACTAGTGTCACAGGATGGTGCAAATCATAGACAGTAAGAAGAGTCTGTCTTCTTATACTTAAGTGGGCATTGTGCCTATTGTATTTAATTCCGATGCAATTTCTGTGTTTCATCGTCAATAAGAATATCCGAGGGATACAGTAAACCTGAAGTGAAGCATCGGAATCTATAACTAGTGTCACAGGAATGGTTCAAAACATAGACAGTAAGAAGAGTCAGTTTTCTTGCACTTAAGTCGGCATTGTGCCTTTTGTATTTAATTCCGATGCAATTTCTGTGTTTCATCGTCAATAAGAAGGTCAGAGGGATACAGTAAATCTGATGCGAAACATCGGAATTTATAACTAGTCTCATGGGAATGGTTCAAAACATAGACACTAAGAAGAGTCAGTTTTCTTGTACTTAAGTCTACATTGTGTCTTTTCTACTTAATTCCGATGCAATTTCTGTGTTTCATCGTCAATAAGGAGGTCAGAGGGATACAGTAAACCTGAAGTGAAGCATCGGAAACTATAACTTATGTCACAGGAATGGTTTAAAACATAGACAGTAAGAGGGGTCAGTTTTCTTGTACATAAGTCGGCATTGTGCCTTTTGTATTGAATTTCGATGCAATTTCTGTGTTTCATCGACAATAAGAAGGTCAGAGGGATACAGTAAACCTAAAGTGAAGCATCGGAATCTATAACTAGTGTCACAGGAATGGTTCAAAACATAGACAGTAAGAAGAGTCAGTTTTCTTGTACTTAAGTCGGCATTGTGCCTTTTGTATTGAATTCCGATGCAATTTCTGTGTTTCATCGTCAATAAGAAGGTCGGAGGGATACAGTAAACCTGAAGTGAAGCATCGGAATCTATAACTAGAGTCACAAAAATGGTTCAAAACATAGACAGTAAGAAGAGTCAGTTTTCTTGTACTTAAGTCGGCAATGCGCCTTTTCTATTTAGTTCCGATGCAATTTCTGTGTTTCATCGTCAATAAGAAGGTCAGAGGGATACAGTAAACCTGAAGTGAAGCATCGGAATCTATAACTAGTGTCACAGGAGTGGTTCAAAACATAGACAGTAAGAAGAGTCAGTATTCTTGTTCTTAAGTCGGCATTGTGCCTTTTGTATTTAATTCCGATGCAATTTCTTTGTTTCATCGTCAATAAGAAGGTCAGAGAGATACAGTAAACCTGAAGTGAAGCATCGGAAACTATGACTAGTGTCACAGGAATGGTTCAAAACATAGACAGTAAGAAGAGTCAGTTTTCTTGTACTTAAGTCGGCATTGCGACTTTTCTATTTAATTCCGATGCAATTTCTGTGTTTCATCGTCAATAAGAAGGTCAGAGGGTTACAGTAAACCTGATGTGAAGCATCGGAATCAATAACTAGTGTCACAGGAATGGTTCAATGCATAGACAGTAAGAAGAGTCAGTTTCCTTGTACTTAAGACGGCATTGTGCCTTTTGTATTGAATTCCGATGCAATTTCTGTGTTTCATCGTCAATAAGAAGGTCAGAGGGATACAGTAAATCTGATGCGAAACATCGGAATTCATAACTAGTCTCACAGGAATGGTTCAAGACATACACAGTAAGAAGAGTCAGTTTTCTTGTACTTAAGTCGGCATTGTGCCTTTTCTATTTAATTCCGATGCAACTTCAGTGTTTCATCGTCAATAAGAAGGTCAGAGGGATACAGTAAACCTGAAGTGAAGCAACGGAATCTATAACTAGTGTCACAGGAATGGTTCAAAACATAGACAGTAAGATGAGCCAGCCTTCTTGTACTTTAGTCGGCATTGTGCCATTTGTATTTAATTCGGATGCAATTTCTGTGTTTCATCGTCGATATGGAGGTCAGAGGGATACAGTGAACCTGAAGTGAAGCATCATAACCTATAACTAGTGTCACAGGAATGGTGCAAAACATAGACAGTAAGAAGAGTCTGTCTTCTTGTACTTAAGTCGGCATTGTGCCTATTGTACTTAATTCCGATGCAATTTCTGTGTTTCATCGTCAATAAGAAAGTCCGAGGGATACAGTAAACCTGAAGTGAAGCATCGGAATCTATAACTAGTGTCACAGGAATGGTTCAAGACATAACAGTAAGAAGAGTCAGTTTTCTTGCACTTAAGTCGGCATTGTGCCTTTTGTATTTAATTCCGATGCAATTTCTGTGTTTCATCGTCAATAAGAAGGTCAGAGGGATACAGTAAATCTGATGCGAAACATCGGAATTTATAACTAGTCTCACGGGAATGGTTCAAATCATAGACAGTAAGAAGAGTCAGTTTTCTTGTACTTATGTCTACATTGTGCCTTTTCTACTTAATTCCGAAGCAATTTCTGCGTTTCATCGTCAATAAGAAGGTCAGAGGGATACAGTAAACCTGAAGTGAAGCATCGGAATCTATAAATAGTGTCACACGAATGGTTCAAATCATAGACAGTAAGAAGAGTCAGTTTTCTTGTACTTAAGTCGGCGTTGGGCCTTTTGTATTTAATTCCGATGCAATTTCTGTGTTTCATCGTCAATGAGAAGGTCTGAGAACTACAGTAAACCTGAAGTGAAGCATCGGAATCAATAACTAGTGTCACAGGAATGGTTCAATGCGTAGAGAGTAAGAAGAGTCAGTTTCCTTGTACTTAAGACGGCATTGTGCCTTTTGTATTGAATTCCGATGCAATTTCTGTGTTTCATCGTCAATAAGAAGGTCAGAGGGATACAGTAAATCTGACGCGAAACATCGGAATTCATAACTAGTCTCACAGGAATGGTACAAAACATACACAGTAAGAAGAGTCAGTTTTCTTGTACTTAAGTCGGCATTGTGCCTTTTCTATTTAATTCCGATGCAACTTCAGTGTTTCATCGTCAATAAGAAGGTCAGAGGGATACAGTAAACCTGAAGTGAAGGAACGGAATCTATAACTAGTGTCACAGGAATGGTTCAAAACATAGACAGTAAGATGAGCCAGCCATCTTGTACTTTAGTCGGCATTGTGCCTTTTGTATTTAATTCCGATGCAATTTCTGTGTTTCATCGTCAATAAGAAGGTCAGAGGGATACAGTAAATCTGATGCGAAACATCGGAATTTATAACTAGTCTCACGGGAATGGTTCAAAACATAGACACTAAGAAGAGTCAGTTTTCTTGTACTTAAGTCTACATTGTGTCTTTTCTACTTAATTCCGATGCAATTTCTGTGTTTCATCGTCAATAAGGAGGTCACGAAGATACAGTACACCTGAAGTGAAGCATCGGAAACTATAACTTGTGTCACAGGAATGGTTTAAAACATAGACAGTAAGAGGGGTCAGTTATCTTGTACATAAGTCGGCATTGTGCCTTTTGTATTGAATTTCGATGCAATTTCTGTGTTTCATCGACAATAAGAAGGTCAGAGGGATACAGTAAACCTAAAGTGAAACATCGGAATCTATAACTAGTGTCACAGGAATGGTTCAAAACATAGACAGTAAGAAGAGTCAGTTTTCTTGTACTTAAGTCGGCATTGTGCCTTTTGTATTGAATTCCGATGCAATTTCTGTGTTTCATCGTCAATAAGAAGGTCGGAGGGATACAGTAAACCTGAAGTGAAGCATCGGAATCTATAACTAGAGTCACAAAAATGGTTTCAAAACATAGACAGTAAGAAGAGTCAGTTTTCTTGTACTTAAGTCGGCAATGCGACTTTTCTATTTAGTTCCGATGCAATTTCTGTGTTTCATCGTCAATAAGAAGGTCAGAGGGATACAGTAAACCTGAAGTGAAGCATCGGAATCTATAACTAGTGTCACAGGAGTGGTTCAAAGCATAGACAGTAAGAAGAGTCAGTATTCTTGTTCTTAAGTCGGCATTGTGCCTTTTGTATTTAATTCCGATGCAATTTCTTTGTTTCATCGTCAATAAGAAGGTCAGAGAGATACAGTAAACCTGAAGTGAAGCATCGGAAACTATGACTAGTGTCACAGGAATGGTTCAAAACATAGACAGTAAGAAGAGTCAGTTTTCTTGTACTTAAGTCGGCATTGCGACTTTTCTATTTAATTCCGATGCAATTTCTGTGTTTCATCGTCTATAAGAAGGTCAGAGGGTTACAGTAAACCTGATGTGAAGCATCGGAATCAATAACTAGTGTCACAGGAATGGTTCAATGCATAGACAGTAAGAAGAGTCAGTTTCCTTGTACTTAAGAGGGCATTGTGCCTTTTGTATTGAATTCCGATGCAATTTCTGTGTTTCATCGTCAATAAGATGGTCAGAGGGATACAGTAAATCTGATGCGAAACATCGGAATTCATAACTAGTCTCACAGGAATGGTTCAAGACATACACAGTAAGAAGAGTCAGTTTTCTTGTACTTAAGTCGGCATTGTGCCTTTTCTATTTAATTCCGATGCAACTTCAGTGTTTCATCGTCAATAAGAAGGTCAGAGGGATGCAGTAAACCTGAAGTGAAGCAACGGAATCTATAACTAGTGTCACAGGAATGGTTCAAAACATAGACAGTAAGATGAGCCAGCCTTCTTGTACTTTAGTCGGCATTGTGCCATTTGTATTTAATTCGGATGCAATTTCTGTGTTTCATCGTCAATATGGAGGTCAGAGGGATACAGTGAACCTGAAGTGAAGCATCATAACCTATAACTAGTGTCACAGGAATGGTGCAAAACATAGACAGTAAGAAGAGTCCGTCTTCTTGTACTTAAATCGGCATTGTGCCTATTGTACTTAATTCCGATGCAATTTCTGTGTTTCATCGTCAATAAGAAAGTCCGAATGATACAGTAAACCTGAAGTGAAGCATCGGAATCTATAACTAGTGTCACAGGAATGGTTCAAGACATAACAGTAAGAAGAGTCAGTTTTCTTGCACTTAAGTCGGCATTGTGCCTTTTGTATTTAATTCCGATGCAATTTCTGTGTTTCATCGTCAATAAGAAGGTCAGAGGGATACAGTAAATCTGATGCGAAACATCGGAATTTATAACTAGTCTCACGGGAATGGTTCAAATCATAGACAGTAAGAAGAGTCAGTTTTCTTGTACTTAAGTCTACATTGTGTCTTTTCTACTTAATTCCGATGCAATTTCTGTGTTTCATCGTCAATAAGAAGGTCAGAGGGATACAGTGAACCTGATGTGAAGCATGGGAATCTATAACTAGTGTCACAGGAATGGTTCAAAACATAGACAGTAAGAAGAGTCAGTTTTCTTGTACTTAAGTCGGCATTGTGCCTTTTGTATTGAATTCCGATGCAATTTCTGTGTTTCATCGTCAATAAGAAGGTTTGAGGGATACAGTAAACTTGAAGTGAAGCATCGGAATCTATAACTAGTGTCACAGGAATGGTTCAAAACATACACAGTAAGAAGAGTCAGTTTTCTTGTACTTAAGTCGGCATTGTGCCTTTTGTATTGAATTCCGATGCAATTTCTGTGTTTCATCGTCAATAAGAAGGTCAGAAAGATACAGTAAACCTGAAGTGAAACATCGGAATTTATAACTAGTTTCACAGGAATGGTTCAAAACATAGACAGTAAGAAGAGTCAGTTTTCTTGTACTTATGTCTACATTGTGCCTTTTCTACTTAATTCCGAAGCAATTTCTGCGTTTCATCGTCAATAAGAAGGTCAGAGGGATACAGTAAACCTGAAGTGAAGCATCGGAATCTATAAATAGTGTCACACGAATGGTTCAAATCATAGACAGTAAGAAGAGTCAGATTTCTTGTACTTAATTCGGCGTTGGGCCTTTTGTATTTAATTCCGATGCAATTTCTGTGTTTCATCGTCAATGAGAAGGTCTGAGAACTACAGTAAACCTGAAGTGAAGCATCGGAATCTATAACTAGTGTCACAGGAATGGTTCAAATCATAGACAGTTAGAAGAGTCAGTTTTCTTGTACTTAAGTCGGCATTGTGCCTTTTGCATTGAATTCCGATGCAATTTCTGTGTTTCATCGTCAATAAGAAGCTCAGAGTGATACAGTAAACCTGAAGTGAAACATCGGAATCTATAACTAGTGTCACAGGAATGGTTCAAAACATAGACAGTAAGAAGAGTCAGTTTTCTTGTACTTAAGTCTACATTGTGCTTCTTCTACTTAATTCCGATGCTTTTTCTGTGTTTTTTGTCGTCAATAAGAAGGTCAGAGAAATACAGTAAACCTGAAGTGAAACATTGGAATCTATAACTAGTGTCACAGGAATGGTTCAAAGAATAGACATTAAGAAGAGTCAGTATTCTTGTACTTAGGTCGGCATTGTGCTTATTGTATTGAATTAAAATGCAATTTCTGTGTTTCATCGTCAATAAGAAGGTCAGAGGGATACAGTAAACCTGAAGTGAAGCATCGGAACCTATAACTAGTGTCACAGGAATGGTTCAAAACATAGACAGTAAGAAGAGTCAGTTTTCTTGTACTTAAGTCGGCATTGAGCCTTTTGTATTCAATTCCGATGCAACTTCAGTGTTTTATCGTCAATAAGAAGGTCAGAGGGATACAGTAAACCTGAAGGGAAGTATCGGTATCTATAACTAGTGTCACAGGAATGGTTCAAATCATAGACAGTAAGAAGAGTCAGTTTTTTTGTACTTAAGTCGGCATTGTGCCTTTTGTATTTAATACCGATGCAAATTCTGTGTTTCATCGTCAATAAGAAGGTCAGAGGGATACAGTAAACATGAAGTGAAGCATCGGAATCTACAACTAGTGTCACAGGAATGGTTCAAAGCATAGACAGTAAGAAGAGTCAGTTTTCTTGTACTTAAGTCGGCATTGTGCCTTTTGTATTTAATTCCGATGAAATTTCTGTCTTTCATCGTCAATAAGAGGGCCAGAGGGATACAGTAAACCTGAAGTGAAGCATCGGAATCTATAACTAGTGTCACAGGATCGGTTCAAAACATAGACAGTAAGAAGAGTCAGTTTACTTGTACTTAATTCGGCATTGTGCCTTTTGTATTTAATTCCGATGCAATTTCTGTGTTTCATCGTCAATAAGAAGGTCAGAGGGTTACAGTAAACCTGAAGTGAAGCATCGGAATCAATAACTAGTGTCACAGGAATGGTTCAAAACATAGACAGTAAGAAGAGTCAGTTTTCTTGTACCTAAGTCGGCATTGTGCCTTTTGTATTTATTCCGATGCAATTTCTGTGTTTCATCGTCAATAAGAAGGTTTGAGGGATACAGTAAACCTGAAGTGAAGCATCGGAATCTATAACTAGTGTCACAGGAATGGTTCAAAGCATAGACAGTAAGAAGAGTCAGTTTTCTTGTACTTAAGTCGGCATTGTGCCTTTTGTATTGAATTCCGATGCAATTTCTGTGTTTCATCGTCAATAAGAAGGTCAGAGGGATACAGTAAACCTGAAGTGAAACATCGGAATTTATAACTAGTGTCTCAGGAATGGTTGAAAACATAGACAGTAAGAAGAGTCAGTTTTCTTGTACTTAAGACTACATTGTGCCTTTTCTACTTAATTCCGAAGCAATTTCTGCGTTTCATCGTCAATAAGAAGGTCAGAGGGATACAGTAAACCTGAAGTGAAGCATCGGGATCTATAACTAGTGTCACACGAATGGTTCATAACATAGACAGTAAGAAGAGACAGTTTTCTTGTACTTAAGTCGGCGTTGGGCATTTTGTATTTAATTCCGATGCAATTTCTGTGTTTCATCGTCAATGAGAAGGTCTGAGAACTACAGTAAACCTGAAGTGATGCATCGGAATCTATAACTAGTGTCACAGGAATGGTTCAAATCATAGACAGTCAGAAGAGTCAGTTTTCTTGTACTTAAGTCGGCATTGTGCCTTTTGTATTGAATTCCGATGCAATTTCTGTGTTTCATCGTCAATAAGAAGGTCAGAGAAATACAGTAAACCTTAAGTGAAACATCGGAATCTATAACTAGTGTCACAGGAATGGTTCAAATCATAGACAGTAAGAAGAGTCAGTTTTCTTGTACTTAAGTTTACATTGTGCCTTTTCTACTTAATTCCGATGCTATTTCTGTGTTTCGTCGTCAATAAGGTCCGAGGAATACAGTAAACCTGAATTGAAACATCGGAATCTATAACTAGTGTCACAGGAATGGTTAAAAGCATACAAATTATGAAGAGTCACTTTTCTTTTACTTAAGTCGGCATTGTGCCTTTTGTATTGAATTCCAATGCAATTTCTGTGTTTCATCGTCAATAAGAAGTTCAGAGGGATACAGTAAAGCTGAAGTGAAGCATCGGAATCTATAACTACATTCACAAAAATGGTTCAAAACATAGACAGTAAGAAGAGTCAGTTTTCCTGTACTTAAGTCGGCAATGCACCTTTTCTATTTAATTCCGATGCAATTTCTGTGTTTCATCGTCAATAAGAAGGTCAGAGGGATACAGTAAACCATAAGTGAAGCATCGGAATCTATAACTAGTGTCACAGGAGTGGTTCAAAACATAGACAGTAAGAAGAGTCAGTATTCTTGTTCTTAAGTCGGCATTGTGCCTTTTGTATTTAATTCCGATGCAATTTCTTTGTTTCATCGTCAGTAAGAAGGTCAGAGAGATACAGTAAACCTGAAGTGAAGCATTGGAAACTATAACTAGTGTCACAGGAATGGTTCAAAACATAGACAGTCAAAATAGTCAGTTTTCTTGTACTTAAGTCTACATTGTGCCTTTTCTACTTAATTCCGATGCAATTTCTGTGTTTCATCGTCAATAAGAAGGTCAGAGGGAGACAGTAAACCTGAAGTGAAGCATCGCATTCTATAACTAGTGTCACACGAATGGTTCAAAACATAGACAGTAAGAAGAGTCAGTTTTCTTGTACTTAAGTCGGCGTTGTGCCTTTTGTATTTAATATCGATGCAATTTCTGTGTTTCATCGTCAATAAGAAGGTCAGAGGGATACAGTAAATCTGATGCGAAACATCGGAATTTATAACTAGTCTCACGGTGATGGTTCAAAACATAGACAGTAAGAAGAGTCAGTTTTCTTGTACTTAAGTCTACATTGTGTCTTTTCTACTTACTTCCGATGCAATTTCTGTGTTTCATCGTCTATAAGGAGGTCAGGAAGATACAGTAAACCTGAAGTGAAGCATCGGAATCTATAACTTGTGTCACAGGAATGGTTTAAAACATAGACAGTAAGAAGGGTCAGTTTTCTTGTACATAAGTCGGCATTGTGCCTTTTGTATTGAATTTCGATGCAATTTCTGTGTTTCATCGACAATAAGAAGGTCAGAGGGATACAGTAAACCTGAAGTGAAGCATCGGAATCTATAACTAGTGTCACGGGAATGGTTCAAATCATAGACAGTAGGAAGAGTCAGTTTTCTTGTACTTAAGTCGGCATTGTGCGTTTTGTATTGAATTCCGATGCAATTTCTGTGTTTCATCGTCAATAAGAAGGTCGGAGGGATACAGTAAACCTGAAGTGAAGCATCGGAATCTATAACTAGAGTCACAAAAATGGTTCAAACCATAGACAGTAAGAAGAGTCAGTATTCTTGTTCTTAAGTCGGCATTGTGCATTTTGTATTTAATTCCGATGCAATTTCTTTGTTTCATCGTCAATAAGAAGGTGAGAGAGATACAGTAAACCTGAAGTGAAGCATCGGA